>NW_015164702.1:370311-370494 GCF_001447785.1 Gekko japonicus
GAAGAGAACAGGGGCTTTTGCTAATCAAAACCAGGCTCCTCACTTAGTGATTCATATTTCAAAGGGGGAAAGATGTCTTTTTAAAGGACACATCTTTCCCCCACCTAAATGCTTATGACAGAGTGGGGGAGCCAATTCTGGTTACAGTATTGAATCCAAACAGAAGCTGAAGGGTTAAACCCC
>NW_015164702.1:370639-404978 GCF_001447785.1 Gekko japonicus
CGTTGGAATGCAAAAGATAACTGCTGGAGGTTGTGTGGGGGAGAAGATGCTGTAATGCTTGGCTATTGCTTTTCCCATGACTACTGCACCTGTGTTATGTCTAATATCCTGCCTGGTTCCCATGGACTGGGCGCGCAACCGTTCCATTAGCCCGCCAGCGGGAAAGTTATTCATTGGACCTGTATCTCTTTGAAGTTCCTTTATTATGCTTGATCTAACTGTGTATCCCCAGTTCTAACAAAGAACGTGTTTGAGTATGTCGTCAACGCTTTGAAATAAATTTTGCTTTTCTTAAAACGTGGATTATTCTCGATGCTTGGGGATCCAACACCCATGTGATTACAAGGCAAATTGAGGCTTCAGAAGCCTGCAATTTGCATTTTATAGGCAGACAAAGTTGCATCATCTTCATTACATCTGTTTGAGCCCTAAGACACAGAAGATAAGGGTATGCATGATTTCTAATTTCTCATCGTTTAAACTTGAAAATGCCCATTTTGGTTTCATTTCTCCATTGTGCAATTTGAAATTGTAAATCTTTATTTCCATATTTTGATTTTCCCTGCAGCCAATTCCTGCCCCATTATTTTAATATTTATAATGCTGGCAATGCTCCTGCCAACCTAGCAGTTCGAAAGCAAGAAATTGCAAGTAGATAAATAGGTACCACTTCGGTGGGAAGGTAACAGCGTTCCGTGCGCCTTGGTGTTTAGTCATGCCGGCCACATGACCACGGAAACGTCTTCGTACAGCGCTGGCTCTTCGGCTTTGAAACGGAGATGAGAACCGCAACCCTAGAGTCGGATTCGACTGGCTTTCGAGCAAGGGAACCTTTACCTTTACCTTTAATGCTGGTTGTATATTAATAAATCAACATCATGCATATCATATGCATTAAAGAGAGAACAAAAATTGTTGACAAAGATACAAACCAATAATTAAAAAACTAAATAGGGAACATTCACTCATCCCAAAGACAAAGTTACCCCACAGATCAACTCACCTGGATTAGCTAAACGACTGCTGGTTGGTCCTAAAATCTGGTAAGGATCTATGTAAGAAGGGCCAAAAGAAAATTAAAATGAGACATTATTAAGCCTTGTGGCACAAGAGACAGGATAATGCAAATGTAATTTCATTTTTAATCCCCAATGGGATGTTCTTCCTGCCACCTACACCAACCATTTGAGAGGTTTCAGTCTAATGCTAGTCTGAAGAACAGGCTACAATATACAGACTAATACTTCTTAAAGTATCCAAATTCCTTAAAATCATGATTCAGAAATTAAGACACCCTTGATTCATAAGTCCAGTGAGTGCAGAGCATGAAGGTTACTTATCCTTCCCAGGCCTAACACCTCAGACAGAGGAAGCAGGAGTTGCTTCAGCTTCAGAACTAGCAGCCGGGGTCCACAAAGTCACTAGCTGGTTACCAACCCACTAGATCAGCTCTGCAGACACCATTATATTCAATACCGCAGTCTCACTGTCAAGAGGCAGCTCAGACTCCCCTGGGTCCTAGCTCCCTACCACCTTCTCTGGCAGATCAACTGGGGCTGAGTCTGACGGTTCCTACTTGGCTAGTTGCCACCATGTATCCCACAATGGGAACCAGGCACACCCACTGGTTTCATTCCATTTCCAGTTCAGTCACTGCCTTATCCGCCGGACCATTCAGTATTCTTACCTGGCTGAGGCCGCTGCTGCTCTGGATTTTTGCTCACATTTTGTGTCCCTCCTAACGGTGGACCTAAGAATAACAGAGAAAAGGGATGGATTCAGGTGGGTAGCCGTGTCGGTCTGAAGCAACAGAACAAAGTTTGAGTCCAGTGGCACTTTTAAGACCAACAAAGTTTTATTCTGGGCAATAACTTTCATGTGCATGCACATGTCTTCAGATACAGGTACATGGACACGAAAGCCCATACCCAGAATCAAACTTTGTTGGTCTTAAAGGTGCCACTGGACTCAGACTTTGTTCTGGAGAAAAGGGAAATGTTCTAAGTTAGCTGTATGCACAAGAGGAAGAAAGGATAAAAACACATGCTCAGAATGGGGATTTAACTGGAACAATTCATATTTCTTTATTGAGAGCTGTTAGCCACGGGCTTTCCGGCAATATTATCTTGGGGGGGGGGGGCTCACAATGCTATAAAAAGTTAAAAGCAAGAAAATATATTTTAAAAAATCTTAATCTTTGCAGCACTGCTGGAAGGCCTCGGGGAGCATTGCTGGTGGGCGTCCTTACTCCATTCCCAGCTCAGACAGCCCTGCTGCTATAGATGGTCTCAGAGACATATACCAACTATCACTGGGGTGATGGGACTTCTCTTCCAGGCTGCTGTTCTTAAAACAGGCCTAGCTGCTCCTCTTTCCTCCCTAGCATCTGCCAGAGCTGGCAGAAATCCTCTCCTAAATCCTCAGATGGTCCTGCTAGTCACAGATAGTCTGTTTAGGGCAGGGGTGGCCAAACTGTGGCTCAGGAGCCACATGCGGCTCTTTCACACATATTGTGGGGTTCCCGGCAGGGCAGCTGGGGAAGCGAAGGGGAGGCATACTTTTTCTCCCTCCTTCCCTCCCATCTTCCCTCCCATCCAGGGCTATTTTTGGGCAGGAACACACAGGAACGGAGTTCCGGCTGGCTCCCAAGTTGGCCACGCCCAGCAGGAACTCAGTAGCATAATAGGCCACACCCAACAGCAGAAACTCATTCGATTTAGCTACAATTAGGGGTGTGTGGCCTAACATGCAAAAAGCCCTGGGTTTTGACAACAAACATGGTAAAGAAAATAAGAAGCAAAAGGTGGCTGTGGCTGGATGACCACACTTCTGGTAACATGGGGGTGTGGCCTAATACGCAAATGAGCTGTGCTGTCAGGGGCGTGACCTAATATGCTAATGGTTCCTGCTGTTGGGTATGGCCTATTATGCTAATGAGTTCCTGCTGGGCTTTTTCTACAAAAAAAGCCCTGCTCCCATCTATTTGCTTTCTTTGTTTCTCCCTTTCTTTCCACCTCTTCCATTCTTTCTTTCTACCTCTCTCCTTTTCTCTCCCTCTTAGACAAATATCATTATCAATGTTTGTTTTGACCCCTTTGGTTTTTATTTTTGGCAGTCACGCTTAATGTTAATAAAAAGCAAATTTGCATATATTAATAAAAACGTGTGTCTACTATTTGTTCATGTTTTGCGGCTCTCAAACATCTGACGGTTATTCTATGTGGCTCTTACATTGCGCAAGTTTGGCCACCCTTGGTTTAGGGGTTGCACAGTGCCTGGTGGAGACCCCCCTTTTAAAGCAAAGTCTGCCAATGCAGTTCTTTGTGAACACATGAACCTGCCTGATACCGAATCACATTATCAGTTCATCGAAGTCAGTACTGGCAGTGGTTCTCCATGGTCTCATGCAGAGGTCTTTCACAGTACCTACTATCTGGTCCTTTTGGGGTGGTCTTTTAGCATTTGTGTGTTTGTGTGCCCATGCCTGGAAGTCACGGTAACCTCTGGGGACTCCTACTGGGGCACGGAGGACATTCAGGGAAGTGGCTTGATAGCCTGCCTCTGGACTCCTGACCTTCGTATTCCTTGGAGGTCTACCATCCAAGTGCTAGCCAAGGTTGGCCCTGCTTAGTTTCTGAGATCTGATGGGATCAGGCTTCCATGGGCTATCCAGGTCAGGACCTACTACCTTGTCCTTTTAATGAGAGATGCCGA
This sequence comes from Gekko japonicus, assembly GCF_001447785.1. Classification (NCBI taxonomy): domain Eukaryota; kingdom Metazoa; phylum Chordata; class Lepidosauria; order Squamata; family Gekkonidae; genus Gekko; species Gekko japonicus. Next base: position 374,354 of record NW_015164702.1, read on the forward strand.
GGATTGAACCTGGGACTTCCTGCATCCCAAGCAGATATTCTGTCCCTGAGCCACAGCCTTCTTCCCTCTTCTGGAAGTACAAACTGTGCTAGGCACGAGTTCTAAGCTTGGGGTATGCAATGGGAACACTGTGGGGGAGCAAATCTAACTTCAAGGCTGGGTGTGTGGGGGGAAATCTAACTTCCAGCCAGCCTTCAGTGTAATACACAGATTCTATTGCATCACCATGCTATTTTCCCCCATACTGAAATACAGTCAAAGGGCTCCTTAACCCTCTCCTCCCTAGTACAAACAATGGCTCTGTCAGAGTTCTTTCCCTTGTGCACTCCAGCTGATTGCTGCCAGGAGTAAGCCCAGATACAAGCACTAGTGAACAGCTGAAGTACTCCAAGGAAGATGCCTGCCAAAGCCTCTACTGCTGTTCATGGTGGGAGTGGGTGGGTTAAAGAGCCCTTTGCCCACATCTCAGCTAATGTGAGAATTACTCAGAGGGTGGAGCTCACATTGTCCCTTTGCCTTCTCAAAAAAACATGGCTCCCATTAAAACTTAATTGCCAGCCAATCTAGGCAAAAGAGGTATCTCGTCGACTCACTTTTGTTGTGGCTGGAATTCATGTTATTGCCCCATCCTGATCTCCTGACAGCATCGTAAGAGGGATCTAGTAAAAGGAAGCAATAAGAGAGAAGGGCAGGTCATGTCATTGAACGTGGGAAGCAGAAAAGCAAGACACTGGATCAGCTGCACGCTCAGCTGCAAAAATGCCCTTTTATGTTTTCATGCAATACAACTGCAGCACACATTTCTTGTCTAGTGTAGGAGGTAGACGACATCAGCCACAGCTTGGGAGTGTTCATATACCTTAAAAGTCAGAGGACTGAGGGGAAGCAACCCAAGTGGCTCACAACACCAAGGCTTTCATAGAGTTATGAACTGGGAGAATGCCGACTTTAAGCACTAACATACACACAGGATCCTTTGCAGATTTTCAACAGGAACCATACTGGAGGGGCCACATGTTCCAAGACAGCATGCAGGTCATTTGTTAAAACATATTAAAACATCCTTATGCCTTTGCTAAAGCTTCATAATATAACCCACCTGCAGCATTCAGAAACCAAGAAAGTTACTATTCGTCACTAAAGAACTGCAAAGGAAGGCTCCGTTGTGGAAAATGCTCCATGAGGATTCATTCAGAAGCTTGATGAACTGAAAAAAGGTCATAGAGTTACCAGCCTCCAGGTGAGGCCCACTTTGACAGCTGATCTCCAGGCTACAGAGATCAGTTCTCCTGGTGAAAATGGCTGCCTTGGAGTACGGATTGTATGGTATCACACCGCTGCTGAGCCCCCGCCTCCCCCTAAACTCCACCCTCCCCAAATCTCCAGGAATTTCCCCACCTGGAGCTGGCAACGCTAGTATTCCTTAGCCACTGCAGGTGCTAATCACTTTAGCAATACTAGGGAAACTGTACTATCAGTAGTTACTGCTATTGCAAATTTTTCTTGATGACATCTGAATTTTACAGAATTGCCTCTCACCTTGTCCTTCCTGCATTTCATAGTTTATCTGGTCCCCAAATCTCTGACAGACAGACAGACAGATAGACAGACAGACAACAAGACCAGTTCAATGTTTTTTGGGGAGGCCTAGGCCATTGCCCACGTCTGCCCACCACCAGGCTGACCTCATTCCTCCCTTCCCACCCTCCCGCCTACGCATCCGTCTTCTGCTCTAAAGCCTTTCCATCACCTGGTATGTGGGGGGGGGCACGCTGGGCCTTGGCAGCTGACCCACTATAGGGTATGATGATGCCATGCCTGATAGTTAGCTGGACCGTCAGTCAGATGGATAGTCTCTCAAGTGGGGACCCATCTCCCGCATCCAACAAAGCGGAATCTAATTCACAAATGTTTTGGGTAGGAAAAGAAAAAAAACTTTTCCTCTTTTAAGATATTGCAAGACTGCAACAGAATAACATGGTAACTTTCCCCCGTTAAATATTGTTTCAGTTATCTTTTTCTCTGTCTCTTTCTCACCTATTTTTTTCTCTCTCTCTGTATTTTACTGCTTGTCCTCATCTGCAGCAGGTTGCAGTTAAGTCACACAATCTCCTTTTTAAAAAAGGTTTTAAAGAGAAGATTGGACAAGCATCTGTTGATATGTGATATCAGTCTTCGGACTAGAGGGGCCCTTCATTTCCTGCAAAATTACAATTCCATGCATGTACAGGAGACCCAGCTCATCCTAAGAGACCTGCAACCCACTTCGATAGCATAGATACATCCATCTGGCTTAAAATATTCAAAGTGAGACCAAAGTCACGCACGGTTGCCTTGTTTTCTCCCACAGGGCGGGATAAGGACTTAATTTATATTGCAACCGTGTCTTTGAAAGTTGACTTTCTGAGACCAAGGTGAGAGGCAAAGCTACAACTTTCATGTGGGACACTCAACCGGATGAGGGTAAAAAGCAGGTTCACATGCAGATCCCAGGGCAGGCTAGTCTCAGGAAACGGGTTCAAGGGGGAAATGCACAAATCTCATCATTTTGTTTTTTAAAACTTGCATAAAAGTACTGGAAAAATAGACATGGATGTCAAATTAGCATGCAAGACTGGGTCCTTCTAATCAAGAGCAAGCCATGTGGTTAAACACTGAAGTCCATGTTGAAAACAGACCCATGATTCATGACCCACATTAGTATTCTTGCATGCAAGTAATGTAATTGACATGAATGGAACAGAAGCGACCCAAATTTTCTGGCCAAATTAGATGAATGTTGCTAATTGTGTATTTAGTCTGTACAATGGATTGGATGAACCTCAACACCAAGATCTGGAAACATCCACCCTGTTTACATGTTACAGTGAATGCATGTACATTCTGCCCATATGTGTGTTCATCTGTTTGCACGAAAGAGCCAATGGGGATTCACTTTACAAATAAAACCAGGGACCAGTACCTGAATAAATGTGGGGTTTGCACCCCACATCCAGCTGTGTATGCAGTGATTGTACCATGAGGATTATTCAACACATATAAAAAGAACAACCAAGAATGCACTGTACACATATTGTATGTGCGTTCACTGCAACTTGTGGACAGGGCTAGTTGTGCGGACCTGATGTCATGTGATCTCTTTCAGTATGATTCCCAGGATCAATTTGCTTATCTCTCCTCTGAGCATGGGGTGGAGAGGTTACAGTGTCAAGCTTGGGCCTAGGAGACCCGGGTTCAAATCTCTCACAGAAGGAGCACATAGATTCATCCATAAAATGCAAGCTACATGCTTATATTGCCCCAGTTTGCCTCAGGGCTGTGCAGGGAACAGAGAAGCGGTGTCCTTTAAGAAAACAAGCCTTTCTCCTTTAAAACGCTAATATCAAAGCAGGAGAGCTTATCTGGACAGCAGTAATGAATGGTCGTTGAAGGGTTAACACCTTCGTCCTTCCTTGAAGGGCCTGGAGGCAAACCAATAATACATGAGTGTGCATTTTGCAGTTTATGAATGGAAGAAAAGGTTTGATCCCTGTGTTATGAAGCTCTGTGGGTGACTCTCTCAGCTGGTCACCCTCTCAGCCTAACCTAACTCACAGGGTTGTTGTACGGGCAGAATGAAGAACGAGAGATCCATTTAAGCTGCCACGCACACCATGAAGGTAAGTCAGGATAAAAATGTGATTGGGGGGGCATTCTTTTGATATGTGAACAAGAAAGCATTTATCAACAACAACAGCTTTCAATCAACTTCATCTGAAACCAATAATCTTACACGGTGCACAGGCATAACATCTAAGACTGGAAGGAATGACAAGAAGAGCCATTGCCTGACTCAAGAAGGATCAAGGTTTTTTTTTAGTAAACAACAACACAATCAGCTTACGAACATAAGGTTGCCAACCTCCAGGTAGGGCCTGGTGATCTCCTGGAATTATAACATCTCCAGACTACAGAGATCAGTTCCCCTGGAGAAAATGCCTGCTTTGGAGGGTGGACTTCATGGCACTGTCACGGATTAAAGGGCCTAGAGGTCCTTCTGCTGAATTGCAAGGAGCCCCCCCTTCTCATCGGCCAGAGACCCTGAACACAGCCTTGCCCTTTACAGCCCCAACTTGCCCGATGCCTGTTCCCCAGTCCTTCCCTGTGCACCTGTTACCCAGTCAGTCCCAAAGAACTAGAACATTATACGCAGCTCAGAACCTTCCCTCCAAACCCCACCCTCTCTCCAGGCTCCACCCCCAAATCCCCAGGAATTTTACAGTCCAGAGTTGGCAACCCTATAAACAGAGATGTCCCTAAAGACAGCAACACAAGATCATTTAAAGCTAATCCTCTAAAAATCTTGTTTTGGAGGAGTGGCTTTAATCCTCAAATGAATTCAGGACAGAAGATCCTATTCTGTTTGGGAATGGTGAAGAGTTGTGAAGGAAGAGCGAACTCCTGCCATGGGGAATCCCACGTGCATCTCTATAGTCCAGCTGATGCTGGAAAAGTCTGCTGGGGTGTTTTTAAAATAAAGATAGAGATGTTGGCATGGAAATTTTTTTAAAAATACAACGAAGAAAAAAGGTCAAGGGAAGAGAGAGAAGAGAGAAAACATGAGCTCATTTCCTTCAAGTATCTTCGCACTTCTCTACTATTTGGCCTTTTAGGAAAAACGAGCATCCAGTTCCTGTTGCAATGAGACAAGATATATTTGCAGATGATACCAACAGTGATATGTTTGTGGACTCTGGAAAGCTTCTTCTTGAAGATACAAAAATAGAAATGCAGCCCAGGTGTTAGATTATATTCCATATGAATGAACTGTCAAAGCAGCAAAGGAAAAAATGCTTTATGTGTTTTCTTTAACTGTGGTGACGTTTGGTGAGTATAAAGGAAAGGGCTTTTTAGGCAGTCGCCTCCAGCCTTTGGAATTCCCTGGCCCAAGAAGCCTCCTTGGTTTTGGTCTTCCAGTGATAACTATATCCTGGACTGGCTTTGATGGCAGCTGAACCCCAACATTCTGATGATTTTTATTGCTAGATCCAAGTCTTGATCTGTTTAATTTTTATTATTAGCCCAGTTTCCATGATTTTTTTTAAAAAAAACTGCTTAGATTTTACTGACTGCTTTGTTGATGGTTGTTATTTTAAGGTTTTAAATTTTTTAAATTTATTTTATTTCATTTTATGGCACTGCTTTTTATTGTGTTGTTGCTTTTTATTGTTGTTGTTGTTACTGCTTTTCATTGTGTCTTTAGTCTCTGTTTTATGGCACTGCTTTTTATTGTGTTGTTGCTTTTTGTTGTTGTTGTTGTTGTTACTGCTTTTTATTGTGTCTTTAGTCTTTTTAGGCTGCTCTGAGTACCATGATAGAAGGGGGAGGGTAAACACACAGCACATGAACAAATAAATATTTTTAAAGCATTACAAAAGATCTGAGCCAAGAGCATGAACCACCAGCCACCCCCGTGTCTCCAAACCGGGCCACCCTACCTAGCAGTGTCTTTCTCCCCAGTGCCACATGCAAAAATACCATAGGAAGCTAGCAGATTGGGCCTAGAACATGGAAAAGCCCCTGAAAAGGGGGGGGGGACCTACCACTCAGTCTGTCTAAGTAGGGTTCTCAACCCGGAGTTGGCAATCCTAGCCTAAGCATGGGCCTAAGTGATAAGAATGTCAGACTACAGTTAGGGAGCGACCCAGGTTCAAATCCCCACTTGCTATGGAAGCTCACTAGGTGACATGGAGCCAGTTATTCCTTTTCAGCCTAACCTGCCTCACAGGGTTGTTGTTGTGAGGATAAAACAGTAGAAGGAAGAATTAGGTTCTAATTTGTTTTGGATCCCCAGTGGGGAGAAACACAGGCTATACAGATCTATATAAAGACTTTTAATTGAACCCAGAATATTCTGCATGCAAAGTGTGCACTCTACCACTAAATTATGGTCTCTCCCATTACAATTCAGAAGGTTCTTTGGGTGGGGAAGATATGACAGTTTAATCAACTGAATTATTGCTGTGCGGTGGCATGCCTTAAGATGCTGCAGTCTGAATTAAGAGTATGAAACAAGGGACATCTGGAAACCAGGCTTCGCTGGTGCAAATTTCCACATCTTTCCAAAACACCCACAATAGTTGCTCAGAGGAGCCAACAAGATCTGGGTTATCCTCCCCCCCCCACAATCTCCCTGCCAAAAACGAGTGCAGCGTGTACTGCAGCAGCCCTGACAATCCAAGATTCCTTTGCTAAATGTGCTCGAGACACAATGCGTGAGCTTGAGCCAGGGACTCCATCCAGAGATTTTGACTTTCTTTTTTTCCGCAAAAACAATACCATTCTCATGACCTGATATTCAGTGGCTCAAAGAGCTCTTGTAGAACTACAGCCAGCCCGCTGAGTTAAACAGAGTTGTCAGAAGCTGCCTGGACTGGTTTTTTAAACACACACAGACACAAAAACCCCACTACTCTGAGCGATGAAGTTTATGCTGAAAGTCATTAAGAAGAGATCCACCCTTGGGTGTCACGTGTTGTAGTCCCAGCTTCGGCGGGATCACATCTGAAACCACGGCCCCTCTGACGAACGCTTGGTTTCAGTTCCAAACAAAATTAAAACTCAAGATAAATCATACAGGGCTTTCAAGATATGTCATTCTGCAGCTGTCTGGTTTACATCCAGAAAGTCCCCTGAATGAATGCAGAGACTATTACAGTCCAGGTAGAAGGGTATTAACAGAGTTTACAGCTTGATGGACTTTCTCATCCAAAGATCTCTTAGGATCAGACCAAAGATTACACTGGGAAACCCGTGAACAGATCTTCCTTGCATTTTTAGGGGGAAATAGGTGCAGAAGGCTCAAGTCTCCCCCCCCTTCCCCCCACGGCTTTTTAAATTGAAACTGAGCAGGGTGATTAGCCCTGGAAGGAAGGGGGGAAATAAAAAGACAGACAAAGAGCATTGCCTGTCTTTCCCCACCTAGGATTGCTAATTCCAGGTTTGGAAATAACTGGAGATTTGAAGGTGAAGCCTGGGAGAGTAACTCGTAGGGTTGCCAGCTCCAGGGCTGGGAAATACCTGGAGATTTGGGAGACTGAGGAGGGCAGGCTTCGGGGAGGGGAGGGACTTCAATGGGGTATAATGCCACAGAGTCCACCTTCCAAAGTGGCCATTTTCTCCAAGTGAACTAATCTTTGTCACCTGGGGATCAGTTGGAATAGCAGGAGATCTCCAGGCCCACACCTGAAGGTTGGTAACCCTACCCCCCACCCCAGGCTAACAGCAGCCCAAGGTGGTGATGGTTTCAACTAACAAAACTGCATGGGAGGGAAAGTTAAACTGTTTCTCCTGCCCTATACCTTCACTCCATTCTGAATCAGCATCCCCCTTGACTGCTATTTGGTGCTATTAACAAAGCACCAGAGAGCTCCATTCACAGATCTCCCAGCAGCATGTCTAGCTTAGCTGCCAGCTTTGTAAATCATTTAGGGCTCATTCATACTTTATGGGGATGGGCGTGTCTGATACATTTAAACTGGTGTTTCCTGCAGGGAATGCTAAAAGTATGAATCATCCCATACTACCCACACTGTTCCCTTTTCCTCTCTGTTTCCCTTTCTGAAAAACGTAACCTTCCCCTGCTGTTCAAGTCAGATTGCACGTTCCCTGGGGCAGGGGACTTCTTATGTGGGCTACTCTGTAAAATGCCATGTACTTGAAGGTCCTATATGTAAGTATGGTTGTCGTCAACCTCCAAGTGCAACCTGGTGATCATCTGGCATTAAAACTGATCTCCAGAGGACAGAGGTCAGTTCCCCTGGAGAAAATGGCTGCCTTGGAGGGTGGATTCTGAGTCGTCATACCCTGCTGGGTCCCCTCACCAAACCCGCCTGCCCCAAGGTCCACCCCCCCCAAATCTCCAGGAGTTTCCCCAACATGGAGTTGGCAACCCTGTGTATGGATCACACCTCATTTAAATGATTTTATTGTTTGCAGCCTTGGGGACCCTAAATTGGGCAGAAAAGCGGCTTTAAAATGTTTCAAACAAAACAAATGTTTATTACTACTATAAAAGATAGGCTTACCAGCTCTGGCATCATCCTCCCTTCAATCTTTACAGGTTCCCATAAGGCAATTTCACTGTAAATGCCGCAAATATGTGCCTGCTGCCCTCAGTCAAGTATCAATTGGGTCTGGAACCTTTTCTGAGAGAGTCTGTGTCAAATTTTTACAGCGCCATGGAAGCTAATAGATCAGGGGTTTTGGGGGGTTGTCCCTGGCTGCAGGGTGTCTGCCCCCCATCGCAGCTCTCTTCCCCCACAATTGTGACCCCTTTCTCCCCTGCCACCCCCCACTGTTGCTCTCTTCTTCCCCACCCAGTGGTTCTCCTCTCCCCTCCAGTCATGGTAATCTTGACAGCCAGTCATCCCTCACTTCTCACCTCCCCTCAGCTACAGCAGAGGGAATGGAGTGCAACTTAAGCTCCTTGTAGCCTTATTGGTGGCAGCGGTGGGACTTTGCTCCCATCATGCTCATTCCATCAAGAAATTAACAACTGCCCCAGAGGCCTCTGTGATGTCTGGGAGGAGTAGATTTTAACTTTCCCTTGATACAAGGAGGCAGCTGAGAGAACATGCTCTGGCTCCTTCCCATGTTCCTCCCATCAGGAAATTGGAAGTTGCCCCAGAAGTCTCTGGTGATGTCAGAGGGTCTTCTGGGGCGACCTGGGTGGGATGCTGGACTCTCCAAGAAGCCATGGAGGGTTATCAGCCTCCAGGTCGGCCTGAAGTTCTCCCAGAATTCCAAATGATCTGGAGATCTGTTCTATTGGAGCAAAAGGCAGTTTTGGAGGGCAAATTCTATAATATACCATAGAGTCTAGGAGAACCAGAAATCCTAGAGTGATATCACATCTATGCTGACCTTCCTCCCTTCTCTAAATTCTGCCCCAGGCACCATCCCCCAAATCTCATGGAATTTCACAAGTTGTAGGTGGCAACTTTAAAGCCAGGGTTCTAAAAGGGAGATGAGAGAAGTTCTGTTGGGGTCCCTCCTGTGCTCTTTCCGCTGGGAAATAGGAGACTGCCCAGAAATCCCGACTGGACAGGGTGCTGGAGGCATCAGCAGAACACCTAATTCTTTCTGTTTCCTGCTTCCTATAATTCCACCAGGCACTTCTCCCACAGGGCAATGGGAGACTGACCCAGTGACTTTAGTCCAGGGCAGGTCTTCTCCTGGACAGTGAGCCTTGGCAGGTGCCCAGCCATATTGATCACAGATGTCAGCCCTGTTAAAGAGCCTGATGCTCACTGATCACGCCATGAGGTGCCCCAGGCCAAAGAAATCCAGAATGGCTGAAGCAACTTTCTCCATGGTTATTCACAAATTATTTTATTACACAGTCTAAGGATCATGACGGATGCAGTGGTCATGGGGGAACCTGCAGGGCCAGGCTTCTTCACGGATATTCCAGCCCTCTCGCTCCTTTTCCTCACAGAAGTAGGAAAGTAAAACAATATTCTCCTCAGATTTGTCAGTAGGCAATAAACCTGTTCCCACTTGGTGGTCATTTCACACTTTGTATTTTAAATTTTATTAAATATTTTTTTCAAAAAAAACATTTGAATGATTTCATAAATTAGGTGTCAGTGATTCACATTAGGATTGTGCTTCCACCCGCAAGTGGCCGACCCCATCCTATCTCACCACCACCAGCAAATGTCTGGCAATGGGCCTGATCCCCCATCCACCTCCTCCTGGCAACTGAGGCGAGGGAGACACAATGAAGCGGCTGTTAAGGACATTTCTCATTAGAAACTAACTCCTGGCAGGAAGAGAAAAGGCGCTTTTTGAAAAGCCATCGGTTATTCTGATGCTGAGAGCCACAAGAGGCAGACGTTTCACAGAACCAAACAAGAGAGATCGCAGGATCCCAGCGTCCCGGCCTGTTCATTGAGTGCTGACAGGCTTTTATTCTGTTTTGTTTCCTCAGCCGCACCATTCAGCTAAACCGAAATGAGACCACGATAGTTGCTCTTCTAATAACATTATCGAGGAGAAATGGGCACAGAGCCGAGGGTTCGGCCTTTCTCTGCTCTTTTTTGGGCTGCCACCTGGCCAGTTTTAAACCAACCTCAGGGAAGCGGATCTTTCTGGGCTGCAGTTTGGTGTCACCCTCCCCTCCCCTCCCCTGGCCAGGCTTTTCAAAGCTCACCCTCGACACGAGGCAAAAAGCCATTTTCAATATGCCACCATTTAAAGTTAATCATTTTCTTTTTTGAAAATATTTTTTTATTTTCAATATAAAACAAACACAAACAAACAAACACACACAAAAGACATATAAATTTGGGGGTTACTACTATCTTCTAGCAGCTGTGGAGGCTCAAGTGGATAAGACGCTGAACTGCAGGCTGTGGAAGGTCAGTAGTTTAGCAGTTCAAGACCCGAGTTGCCGCATGATGGAGTGAGCTCCCGTCTCTAGTTCCAGCTCCTGCCAACCTAGCAGTTCGAAAGCAAGAAATTGCAAGTAGATAAATAGGGACCACTTCGGTGGGAAGGTAACAGCGTTCCGTGCGCCTTGGTGTCTAGTCATGCCGGCCACATGACCACGGAAACATCTTCGGACAGCGCTGGCTCTTCGGCTTTGAAACGGAGATGAGCACCGCAACCCTAGAGTCGGACTCAACTGGCTTTCGAGCAAGGGAACCTTTACCTTTACCTTACTATCTTCTAATTGTATCTATTACAATGCCTCCTACATTGTATAGCTATGTATTAATCAGTTTTTATCACCATATATTTGTCTCTAGATGTTTTGCATTATATTTAAAATTAAATTCTAAAATGTCTCCAAGTGAGATTATAAGTCTGAATTGTTCATTTATGGTATTCTTCAAACCACTGATAAAATCTTGACCATGTACTCTGGGAGCGTCCCTTCTTCTTGTCCTCTCAAAATAAAAGTCAGTTTGTCCATAAACTTAATCATTTTCATACAGTTTGACAGTGGCTAATGTCTCCCCACACACACACACACTTGAGGAGAGTACCTTTCATGATAGGATTGTCAACCCCCAGGTAGGGCCTGAAAACTTCCCGAAATTACAACTGATGTGATCTCTAGACAACAGATATCCATTTGCATAGATAAAATGGCTGCCTTGGAGGGTGGACCGCATGGCCTTATATCCAAGTTCATGTCACTCTCCTCTCCAAACCCTGCTGCCCTAAGATCTACTACTCTAAAATCTCCAGGAATTTCCCAGCCCAGAGTTGGCAACCCTATTCATGGCCATTTTTGTTTCTGCAGGGTTCAGAATGGTCTGGCATGACTTTCGAGGTTCTGAGTCTGAGATGATACAATGCAACTACTTTTTCCACGGATTTCCTTCCTCTGAACTAATCTCAGAAAGTAAACATGTTGATTTAAATACTCTATTCAGGTTGCCAACTGACCAGAAAACACCGTGGCCAGGCTGGCACTCACTTGTAGTGCTTTTAACAGACCCCATATTTTAGATGCACACCTAAAAGTGTACAAATGCATGTTAGGAAGTTAAGACGGGCAGATTCTCATTACTCCAGTGTAGACTTGGGCAGCTGCTATATTCACTAAGATGTAAGACACAATATGGTCATTCCCGTTGCATTTCTAAATTTTAATATCCATGAGGACTAGAGCCCACTTTTTAAAAATGACATATGTGATTCAGGATATACACTGAACACATTTGAAACTCCCAACTCCATGAACTGCGTCCCACTATCCACTAAGGACAGATGAAAACTAATCCCTGCCCGGGCCTGAAATTATAATTTTATGGTTGCAATTATTCAGAACGAAGGGTATGACATCCTGGGCATTTCTTGAACTGGAAAGATGGCATGTAAAAACCTAACTAAAAAAAAAAAAGGTAGCAAGCACAAAATCCTACGCTTGCAAACAGATGCCGAATTTCACTTTAGATGGCAAGTTTCATATTTGCAGGTAGAACACGCTAGAGAGAGAAAGCACACACCGTCCTTTCTAAAGAGACTCTTAGGTACAACAGACCAACACAAAAACTACACAACAGACATGCACAGACATAATGTAACCCGGAGAAACTGCATGCCCTGCACAGTTATGCAGAAACAAGCCCCTGGGAACCAAATACTACTTTGTTTTAGGAAACGGCACTGCTTGTCCTAAGATCTTTTTGAAAAGGAGCAAACACAAGCCAGCCAGGCAGCTCATAACCCCCACACATGTGCACTAACACTACAGGCCGCCCACCCGAGGCAAAGGGGGAGGCAAGCCTCCATGTATTTTTCTGGCGGGGGGGGGGGGGGGGGGGGGGAGGATAATGGTTACTTAGAAAGTGTTCCAGACAAGCTGTCAGGTTGAATTCAGAGAACTGGAGTCTAGCTCTGGGACAGCACTGGCCCGCCGCGATCCCCTGTGAGTAGGGTTTCCTGCACACTTCGGCTTACAGACAACAGACCTTTGTTTCCAAAAGGGTGGTTGGAGTTTGGGTCTTTTTTTTTTAGGGTTTTTTTTTTTGTTAAAAAAACACACGGCTGCCTCCAAAGAGGGTCAGGGACAAGCAGACACAACACTAGCTCTGGAATTTCAAAGGAAAACAATTTTTAAAAAACCCCAAAAGAGAGAGCTACTGTCTCTCCTGGAATCATAAATCTGTGCTTTTGAACCACAAAATCATAATAAAAGCAACGGCCGCTCCCCCCCACGCCCAAAGGCGCCTTTTAGGTTGCAGCGGTGTTAAAAGGAACGCCGGCCATGTTGTTGTGAAAAGAGTAAGAGTAATGAAAAATGCTGTCGTGACTCGCACGGAGAGGCAATTCAAACACAGAGAACAGCCATTCCATATAACTGGCGGAAAGTCTTCATGATAGGACGATCTGCTATATGAAGTGTTACTATTCACCAGAGCTTGAAGGGATTTTTTTAAAAAACAAAACAAAGTAAAAGGCCTGGCCATAACATTTTACAGTGTAATCCTGCATAGCGTTTAAATTCCAGATTAAGCGAATCGAAACCAATAGATTGTTTCAGTGCCATCCTGAACCGGTCTAGGGTGGCCAACCTCCAGTTGGGGCTGGACCTCTCCTGGAATTACAGCTGACCTCCAGATGAGAAGGACCAGTCCCCTTGAGAAAATGGCTGCTTTGGAGGGTGGGCTCCATGACATTATGGCCATTTTCAAACTGCCTTTGTATTCCGTTTTAGTAACTGGTTGATAATGGATTTTTCTTGTTGCTTCAGACAGACCTGTTTTAGTAGCCAGCCGCTGACGGAATTTATTTATCTGTTCATACAAATCCGCTTGTGTCGATCAACGATAGAAGGGAGAAGATAGACTCCACTTTTAAAGCTAAAGAGTGATGAGTCTAAAGAGGGAGAATCGAAGTCGAGTGACTCTGCTACCTCGGGAACGGAAGAGGATTCTGCGGCAGAAAAGGGTGCAGGACCTGCCAGAGTGGTATACGATTTTAGAGACAGAAAGCTGAAGTAAAGGCAGAAGGACTTGGAAAATGGCCTTTTGAAGCAAAGAATAAGAAGATGATCAGAGACTTCTCTCATAACAACTAACAAAATAACATACAAGAAGCGAATTGTTATAAGCAAGAACTCAACAAGTATATTGTGATAATAAAACTAATGGTACTAACATATTTACTAACAGTGAAAAGATCTCCTTCTCTTGGGGTTTTAGTCTAGTGTGGTTTGCTTTTCTTTATCCCTAGTTGTAATCCCTCCCCTATATTTCTTTGTAGTTTGTAGTATATGCAAAATAAAAAATATCCCTACGGGGATTTTTTTTAAAAAATCCGCTTGTGTCAGGTTAGCAAAGCGTGGCTGAGCCGATTTTGAGGGAAACTGCTTTTTTCCATTTTTAACCCCTTTACTGCACTTCTGGATAACTGTGGTGTGCTGTTTAAAATGTCCACAGTGTTTCCTACAATTCCGCTTTTCTCCTGCCCTTTTTCACCACATGATCTTCTGCAGACTTCTTTTTAATGTTCTAAGTTGAGTGCTATAGTGCTAAACCAATATAACACTTCAGTGTTGTAGCGGCACCATTGAGACGCCTTGACTGCATTGAAGTGCTATATTACTTTAGTGCTATAGCGCTCAATTTAGAACTTTTTAAAAAAAGTCTGTGGAGGACTGCATGGGGAAAAAAGCAGCACTGTTTGAAATGACCACAGCGCTTCAGAGATGGATCACTGATGGAAGGAATTTCACTGTATGAAACCCCCTTCCCTGTATCTCTTTACTCAAAATCGGGCCAACAACAAATAACATCCAGTTTAAAATGGTAATATGAACATCTATATCGTGCCGAGGCCCCTCCCCTCACCAAACTCCACCTTCCAATCTCCAGGAATTTCCCAACTCAGAATTAGCAACCCTAATGTATACACAAAAGTACCTTATAGGGAAAGGGACTTGCACCCTAATAAGTGTGCTAAATGTTGCAGCCAGTCTTATAAAACTTCAATTTTTCTAGTTCTGATCAGGGCTATATTTGGGCAGGAACGCACAGGAATGGAGTTCCGGCTGGCTCCCAAGTTGGCCACGCCCAGCAGGAACTCATTAGCATAATAGGCCACACCCAACAGCAGAAACTCATTAGGATTGGCTACATTAGGGGTGTGTGGCCTAACATGCAAAGGAGTTCCTGCTACAAAAAAGCCCTGGATTTGGACAACAAACAAGGAAAACAGAATAAGAAGCAAAAGGTGGGTGTAGCTGGATGAGCACACTTCTGGTAACATGGGGGAGTGGCCTAATATGCCAATGAGCTGTGCTGTCAGGGGTGTGGCCTAATATGCTAATGAGTCTCTGCTGTTGGGTGTGGCCTATTATGCTATTGAGTTCCTGCTGGGCTTTTTCTACAAAAAAAGCCCTGGTTCTGATCATTTTTACCATGGAATAAATGCCTTTCAATGTTGATCCAGCATAGTCTACTGAGTACAATGATTGCAGATTCAAATTTGAATTCCTACTTGTCTATAGAAGATCCTGAGTAGCCTTGGGTAAGATTGGCGACCTTCAGGTGGGGCTTGGATATCTCCTAGAATTACAACTGATCTCCAAACTACAGAGAAAATAGCTGCTTTGGAGGTGTCACTGTATGGCATTATACCCCCTTGAGCTGCTTCCCCTCTCCAAAACCTGCCTTGTTCAGGGTCCACTCCCAAATCTCCAGGTATTTCCCAGCATGGGGATGGCAATCCAAATTGGATCGTCTGCAATTTGTCCGCCTCGGTTAAATGGGAGTACTCATCTCCTGGCTCATAGTGGACTAACAAGCACAAATGTCATAGGGAATCAAAAAGTATTCTGATGTCAAAAGCATTCTGACATCCATTCTTGTTAGGAATCACTAGAAACTCTATGCTTTTCCCACAATGTATCCAGCGATTCCTAGAGAGGCGTGATGTCACCAATGGTGCCCCATGTCCCTGCCCCGCAAACTCCTGCTGGTTGCCTGGCAACCCTAACTGTACTGTTACTCTTTGCCAGTGCTCCCTTCCTAAACCTTATTCCCTATAGCTGGCTCACACAGTACATTTTATATATACAGAATCCATATATAAGCAATTAAGTTCTTCCTGGGACCATTATAGAGGGTTACTGTGGCTATTACAAGAAAGAATTCCTGGTCCTACAACAGCTTCTAATTCTAGTTGCTGTGATCACAGGACTTACTGGATTGTTAGCCACATCACCTGGTTCACATATTATGTTTGTACAAGCAAATGGAACTGTGTATACTAGAGTTGCCAACACTGGGTTGGGAAATTCTATCTCCATCTCAAGATGGAGCCTTGAGATCTCCAGGAACTGGAAATGATCTCGAAGTGATAGAGATCAGTTCCCCTGGAGAAAATGGCTGCGCTAGAGGGTAGACTCAATATCATTATACCCCACTGAGGTTCCACCCCTCCCCAAACCCCTCCGTCTTCAGGCTCCACCTCCAAAATATCCAGGTATTTCCCAACCCAATGTTGGCAACCATAGGTGATGTCACTTCTGGTTATGCAGCCGGAAATGACATCATGACACCAGGAAATACTGTTCTGGCCCTCACATTTCTCCCCCACTGCCAGTAAGTGAGGGTAGGTAATGGGGGGTGAGGGCAGGAGGTTCCCCACTCCCACTTGGTAAATGGCCAATGTTGCTGCAATGTGTCTACATCACTGCCGACATGACCCAGAAGTGACATCATCATGCAGCGATGTCGGGGCAATGCTCTGGTATTTGGGCAAAAACTCTATGGTAAATTTGGCTTCTACCACAGAGTTTTTGCCCAAATACCAGAACATTGTCCCAATGTCACTGACAGGATGACATCCCTTCAGGACTACATCAGCAGGGCCATAGGCATGTCGCTACAATGTCAACTGGGCCTTGCTCTTTTTCTAAGTAAGTCCACTCCCCCGGCCAGCTGATTAGTGGCAGAGTAGTTGAGCCTGGCAGCGGGGGACTCCCACCTCCCCGGGGGGTGGGGGGTCTGGTAATCCTATAAAGGGTAGTGGTGGCAAAGTCTAGGGTGCCAAAAGTCCTTGGGCTGGCCCTGAAATCAATAGAAAGAAAGCCACCCTGGATCAAGGGGGATGGGATTTTCTAGGGGAAAAGCTGATGCTGCATCTACCCTCATTTGCTTAATACATGCAGCAGAGCACGAATCTACCCTCATTTGCTTAATACATGCAGTCTTGCACTCTCTTATTGAAACCCGTGCCCAGGAGAGCACAAATGCACTTTAGGATGCTACTTGCCGAATTACCAGACCATTTGAGCGATGTCTCCCTTTTTCCTTATGCGCTTTGAATGGCTGCAACGTATTAAGCAAGCTCTCAAGTCGTGAAAATTGAAATTGACTCTTTTCCATTAAAACAAAATAAGCAGATAGGCCCAAAATCATTCTACTCAGCAATGAGAGGAGAGGCTCATTTCATTTACAAGGAAATTGCTCGTTGGCCAGGAAAGCCTGATGATTCTCATTAGACCAATTTTGGTCTCCAAGGCAGCTGAAGACACTTTGTACCAAGGGCGCTAAATGCCGTTCATTGGAGAGTGGAGGATGCTTGCTAATGTAGAATTGCTGCCAACCTCCTTAAAGACTCTGGGTTTGATCCCCAAGGAACCTGCCACATGAACCACAAGACAGACTGGTATTGAGGGAGCCAAAGACTACCTAAGCATATTCCTGAGCAGTTCCACAGGTTATGAGTCATGCGCTGACCGGTTTAGTGGCTTGGCAACTCACACTGAATGCTGATCAATGGCTAGTGAAGGTCAGCTAAGACTCCACATGATTATTACCTGCCAGGGCAGTATCAGTGACTGTAGTTCTGCAGGACTGAGGGGTTGGAGAAAAACATCTCTGCAGTAAAACTGGTTAACAGCCATAGTTCTTTTAGAACTGTTCTTGAAAAGAGCAGTTTCTGTCAGAGCTCTCTCATCCCCACCTACCTCACAGGGTGTCTGTTGTGGGGAGGGGAAGGGAAAGGAGTTTGTAAGCCACTCTGAGACTCCGTGTGAAGGGTGGGGTATAAATCCAACCTCCTCCCTCCTCCTTCTTGTCTGCACTCTATAGAGAAATGGAAATGGGGATGAATGGGGGGATGGGCACAGGCATGCCAGTGTCGCACTAGATCATGACATCACTTCTTGCGAAAAGCCGGAAGGGATGTCATTGTATTGGGGCCATGCTCTAAGACTCATCCTGGTAACGCCATGCACGCCAGTGCCCCCCCATTGCAGGCCAGGGAAGCAATAGTAACCATTATAACAGGAGACCTGGCCTCCTAAATGGAACACATCCAATTAATTGGACCCCATGGATCTGTTCCGCTAATGGTGGCACCTTCTTCTGGTGCCAAGTAGGGAAAAAAGGGCTCCAGCCTTACCCTTGGGCCATGGTTTAGCACCTGCTTGGCATGCAGAAGGTCCCAGGGTCAGTCACCAACATCTCTACTTAAATGAGTCAGGACCTCTGCCTGGGACCTCAGAAAGCCGCTGCCAGTCTGAGTAGACAATACTGACCTTGATGGACCAGTTGTCTGACTCAGTATAAGGCAGCTTTGTGGTTCATCTGTGTGGGTTTTCCGGTGCTATTTGCCCCAGTTGGAGGCTGCATGTGTCCCTTTCCATTTAGAGAGGGGCTCTGACAATTAACTGGTAGAAAATCAATTTACAGTTTTAGTGAAACTATCCTGTGTTGCAGGAAAGGGGGGGCAATTTGGATTGTGGCCAGTAAATGGGAATTATACTTAAATTTTTACAACTTGCTGGCAAGGTTCAATTTGATGGGGAGGGCAGTATGCTTCTGTTTGCTCTGAATGAAGCTTTAAAGATCACTATTGTTGCAAACAATACCAATGAAGCTTTAAAGATCACTATTGTTGCATTGCTTCCTGACACTCAACAGGTATATCTGCAAACAAACCAAGTAACTCCTTTTTTCACAGAGAAACTCACTGGGCAGAAGTTATTACTGGAATCTCCTACTGTTTATTGAAGTTGGGAGTATAAAGCAATATGTTTATGAGGTTATTTTACAAGATTCAGCATCCTGGATTTAGTGGAAAATTAGAGACCAATCAACCATTGCAAGATGGTGGTGGTATAAATCTAGATATCTGCCATGAATGAGAATTGGTTGGATATTCAATAAGGTACTTCAAGGAGCAAAGGATATTCACCAAAAATGCAAATAACCCTGGTCACTTTGAACTCAAACATGGGATCCATTTGATAAGTTCTCCGAGCCTAACTGCAAGAACTGACAACCAAGGGCTTTTGTTATTGCTGTAATTATAAATTCGTCTGGTTTTAATTTAATGCACTGCATGAAGGGGAAAGGAGACAGCATTTTCCTGAAAGGGCTTCTGAACACAAGTCCTGGATCAGGGTCTTGAAGGAAGGGCTTTCTGGATATCAGTCTCAAGCCACCACCACCCCATCGCTCCTGCAGCTTTTTCAGGCAATTAATTCTGCTGTTCACAATCCACTTCCATGCAGCAAGAAAAAAAATCAGAGAAAGTCTTCCCAAGGGCTCAAATTTAACATGACCCTTTGAACAGGCTGCCCAGAAATATCTAACACCGTTCACTTTTGTTCATGCAAACGCAACCCCTGAGAATGAGCGAAGCGACAATCGAACGAAATGGCAGAAGTGTCGTTTTTTACAGTCTGGCTCTCTCTTGGCTTCCCTGCCTGTGTTTACAGTGGCGGCCGCACCTGTCGCAGCACCAGAAGAGCGCCGAGTGCCCATGCGAGGTTCATGGGTGTACATGGACTGCTTCGCAGACAGAGGCTCTTGGGTTTGGGTGTTTGCTTTGTCTGAGCCAGCTTTTATTATTATTAGTTTTAAATAGATAAACTCTTTGGCTCGAAAGGGAGTCAGACGTGGAGAGCGAGGACCTTTGTCACTACCTTTGCAAACGCGTTTTCTCTTCGGAGGGCTGGGGGCTGCGCGGAGGGGCAGGGGCCCGGAGACGGGCGGCTGAAGTGGGCAGCCGCTTCCTAGACAAAAGGAGCACCTGCAAAGTGCAGCATTAATCCATGGCACACTGGGTGGGTGAGGGTGCGCCCTCCTCTCAGCCTCCGAGGCAGATGGCTGAGGTGAAAAGCAGAGCTGTAGAATTACACAACATCCTCCTCTGAGGGCAAAACGGCACCAGGACAGTCCCCCCAGTCTAATTTTTTATCCTGCCCCTTTCCCAGTGAGCTCAGGGCTCTCCATTCCCTGTTATACCCTCCCAACAACCCTGTAAGGTAGATAAGGCTGAGAGTTACCAAAGTGCTTCATGTCAGTGTGTGTGTGTGTGTGTGTGTAGGGGCCAGATTGTTCTGTGTCCCCACCAAGAGCAGCTAATGATGGGAGGGAAATTCACATGGTGGTGAGGATGTTATTCTTCAAGACCAAGCTATATGTTACACTGAGAGCCTGTGAGGTATATGGGCTGGACTGCTCAGGGAGACCAGGGTCCAGATTCCCATTCGGCCATGAAGCTTGCCAGATGGGCTTGCTAGATGGCCTTGAGTCAGTTACTCTCTCCCTCTCTCGGCTTAACCTACCTCACATGGTTGTTGGACGGATAAAACGATGAACGGAGAACGCTCTATATTGAGTGGGAGAAATGAACTGGAGAGTGAGGTGGGGGTGCATCCTTCAGTAAGTACTTTGGTGATGAAAAGCAGCCGAGGGGGGTTGAATTTGGGTTGGGATCATGGCATTGAGGCAAGTGGCTTTAACCCTTGAGCGCCTCAATTTGTCTTCAAGGCAGATGGTTGAGGTTAAACACACAGCAGCAGAGTCATTTCCTTTATGCAGACCAACACCACCACCCCCGCACCGAGATAAGAAAAACTATTGGTACAATACCCTTTCCCCCTTCCTGGGGCTAGTAGGGTTTTTTTTGGGGGGGGGAGATTTCTGTTTAGGATATGGTGCCAGGGAAAGGCTTAAGCCCTCCCTGACCAGGGATCATGGCCAGTGTTCCCTCTAAGCTGAGTTAGTGTGAGCTAGCTCACAGTTTTTTAGCCTCTGGCTCACCCATTTTTGTCTTAGCTCAGGAAGGATGGCTCCAGAGCAAATTAATGTATGCAGTAGCCAAATCACTCGCTCATGACTTTAATGCCGGCAGCTCACAAAGTAGAATCTTTGCTCACAGGACTCCACAGCTTAGTGGGAGCCTTGATCATGGCCTAGATCAAATCTCAGCAACCAAACAGAGAGAAAAGGTCTTGCAACCAAATAAGGGCCTCTAATTTGAGCAAACTTCAAAGGACGGCGGAAGACAGGAAGGCCTGGCGTGATCTGGTCCATGGGGTCTCGAAGAGTCGGACTCGACTGTGCGACTGAACAACAACAAAGGGCCTCTAAACAGAAGGCAAGAAACCACAACATGTGTGTTTGTGTGAGTGTGTATCTCTGCAGACTTACTACAGCTTGTGTGTGCAGTAATATAAACACCACCACAATGAACATGTACAAAACAAAACCATCAATATAATTACAACAATAGCATAAAATATATTCTGGGAAGCCTAAAAGGATTTTGATAAACCAGTCAGAAGCAGACCATAAAACATTTAGAACCCAGCTTGGATAACAGAAACATTTTGTCCTGGCTCCTAAAAGTAAGTCACACAGGTACCAGGCGAGCCTCATGGGGGAGGGCATGCCAAAGGTGAGGTGCCACCACAGAAAAGGCCCTGCCCCTGTTGCCACCTGTCTGACCTCTGAAGTCACGGAGTAGAAAGAGCAGCGCTTCAGAACAGGACCTTAATTGGCAGGCCAAACAATGCGGGCGGAGGCAGCCTCTAAAAATAACCTAGCCACAAGCCATAGAGGGCCTTAAACGTAACAACCAGCACGCTGAATTCTGCCCAGAAACACAATCCCTCCTTAAAATCTCATCCAGACATTCTAGTTTTGACGTGCACGTATCAGGGTGGTTAGAACACGCCACCCAAAACCTACTGTCTAGACAACGAGGAGTGGGATCCCCTTTCATTAATGGAGGTTCAGTGCATCTAAATAGCCAAGAGGGAACTGTATAATCAGCTCCTTTGCAGAGGCTCCTCTTTGCAGGAACCACAGCAAGTACGGCTTAGGGAGGGCAAAGGAATGATACCCCCTCCCCCGAAGCCGTGGAACTTCTTCTCCCTGAGGATCATCTAAAGCCCAAGCCCGAGCATCTACTGGAGGTGTTACTGCAATGCTATTACAATTCAGCTTTGCTGTTGCCGGGCAAGTTGAAGCAGGGCTTTCAGAATCAGCATTTTGCATAGGCAAGGCTGTTTAAAGGCTGGGTCTGGGGTTTATTTTTAACCAAACGTTCAAGACGCTTGCAGATTACAAGCTTATATTTCCACACAAAGGGCATTTTTAAAGAAAAGAAATACTTATTTTATTGGTTGTTTTTTTTGTAAGAACACAGTTTTAGACAATTTGGGGGAGGAAAAAAAGGCAGGATCTCTCGTAATGCGAAGTTCCAGGCATGTTTCGTAAGCCAAACTCATCAGCTCGCAGCGCACACACTCAGGACTGGCAAACCTTAAACTGAAACAGACTCCGGCTGGCTTGTCTGTAGGTGGAGAGGGTTAGGCTTATAAACCCCGGGTGAAGCTGGGATTTAGATTAAGTGATTGCTAGGGGAAATGGAGTCAGCTGCTGCAGGATGTGGGAATCGGGCACCCCCCCAGTCTTTATGCAGCAGTAGAATTTCCCAGGTTTGGGCAGGGGATATCCCCCTGCTTCCTGAAACTGCTTGACATGGAGGTGGAAGAAAAATGGGGGTGTAGTTTGGTATTGCATCAATGCCACAATGTCACTTCTGGGATGAACTTGAAGTGACATCATTGCATCGCTCTAGGATTCGCCCCAAACTCTATGGTTAAGTCATAGAGTTTTTGATGAATTCTAGAGAATCATGCCAACTCAATGACATCACTTCCGGTGTGCACAGGAAGTGATTTCACTGTCCTGATGCGTTGTCGATCTGGTATAATCTCCCTCATAATCTCCCAATGGGTACCAGAACTGTGGTTTCAACCTTATCTGTAACAAACTGAGTCTATTTATATTTGCTTGGAAATACATTATTTTAAGCCGACTTACTTCCAAGTAAACATGCTTAGGATGGGACTGTAAGAGCATATGGGTTTGATTGGCTTTACAGAAGTAAAAACTATAAAGAAGAAGAAGTCTGTCAATTTCAAAACTGAACTTCAGTACTAGAGAAATGATTAATAAGATGTGAAATAACTACGTGAAAGAAACTCACCTTCTTTGGTGCTGAGTCGTGAGGAAGGCTCTGTGTGGGCTGGTGTGTTGTAAGACAGCAATGAGCTACCTTGGGGGGGGGGAAGGGAAACAAAGAGAAAAAGAAAGAAATTTAGTCACAAACAAAGAGTACATTTTGCAATGGTTACAGAAAACACTGGGGAGATTTGGGGAGGGGGATTTTAACATTACAGTTACAAGAGAGTTTTTGGCTTTGAAGGGAACAGGGCTGCAAACAGAAGGAGGAAACAGGAAAGAATGGTTTCCTGGCTATGTATGAGAAGGCATTTCCTTTTTTGGGGGGGCATCCCTTATCTGAGGGTCAAACTACATAACTGGTCTCTCCAGCCAATTAAGAAATAATGGAAAAGGGAGCATTACTTTGATGTGAGTGCGTCGCTGGATCATGTTTTCCTCTTTGCCATTTCCTTAGAAGTAACCACCCCTGTTACCCCCGTTACCATTAGCAGTCTGGGAGCAGGTACATCTGCTAACTCTTCTGGTTGGAAAGTTTCCCTGTCAGTTAGATAAACTACCACTAATTTCTTGTGATATCAGCGGGGTCCATTCCCTTATTTTTATTCTCTGGTTGATCTGCTGTGCATGAGAGGTTGAAGATGGTGACTGAACTGCTTGTTTATCTGTGTTCAAAGTTGAAATAAGAGGGAGATGGCCACCCCCAAAGGAAGCCCCCCACTTTGAAATCAAATTTCATCAACACCTCTTCCGGCACCAGACAGTAATCTACTGTGCTGGCCCCTTTATGGGTAAAACAAGTAAGCGCCCCTTCAGGGTCCACCAATTTATTCCCATTGACTATCACCAGGATATGAGAAAACACCAGATTTATTAATTGTTTACTGGCTGGGTCTACCCATTGATCCCTTCCTGCTTTGATCAAAAGGAGGTCACTATATGGGACCCAAGTCCTAGTCCAGCACTATAACCATTACACCTCACTGGAGATTTTTCTGAATGTGTCTGCAGGAGTGGTACACTGTAGCAGAATCATCATCACCATCACCCTGTGAAACTGCTTTGTACTGGCTCAGAACATTGATCCATATAACTCTGTTATCCAGTCTAAGTGGGCAGAGAAAGGTCCTTCTCAGCTCTGGTTGTCAACTTCAGGCTAGGAAATTCCTGGAGGTTTGGGGCTGGAGCCTGGAGAGGAAGGGAGGGCGGGACCTCAGTGG
The DNA here is from genome assembly GCF_001447785.1 of Gekko japonicus. Lineage (NCBI taxonomy): Eukaryota > Metazoa > Chordata > Lepidosauria > Squamata > Gekkonidae > Gekko > Gekko japonicus. The sequence goes on from NW_015164702.1 coordinate 398,346, forward strand.
GGCATCATGCCATACAGCCCACATTCCAAGGCAGCCTTTTTCTCCAGGGGAAACGATCTCGGTCATCTGGAGATCAGTTGTAATTCTGGGAGAACTCCAGGTCCCACTTGAAAGTTGATAACCCTGTTCCCAGCACCTGATTAATTATAGGAAGTAAACTTGGAAATCCATCCATCCATTCATTCCCTGCTTTTGACCCCAGTGGAGACACAGAGCCTCTTGCAACATTTATTTATTTATTTGGATTTATATCTTGCCCTCCCCTTAACGGGCTCATTGTTCTCCTCTCCTTAATTTTTCCTCTATCCTCACAACAACCACCCACTGAGGTAGGTCAGGCCAAAAGAATGACTGGCTTAAGGGAATCCAGCTAGCTACCATGGGGGAATGGGGATTCGAACCTGGGCCACTCAAATCAAATACTAAAAATGTAACCACTGCTCTGTGCAGGCCCGTAGCTATGGTGTGGCTTTTGGGGGCTCCACCCCTTTCTTAAAGGTACAGTCCCACAAGAATTTCTCCTGTGAATGTTTTTCCCCCCAATCATTTTAAAACATTTTAAAAGATGTGTGCTCCTTTAAGCAGAGTGGGGTGCCGTAGTTGACTAATTCCTGCACTGAGCAAGGGGACTGAAGTAGGGGACCTCTAGGATCCCTTCTAACTTTGTGTCAACAAACTGGTGTCCTTTAAAAGAGTTTTTCTGCCAAAGTGTTAGCTTTACTTGACTATAGAAGTCATCACCCCCCACCTGCTGGCTTGTTATCAGAACTGTTGCTTAGGCTGGCAGAAGAGATTAACTTGCAGCAGCTGTGAACTGTCATCTAAAGTAGGTGACAGGTTGCAATTTAGAGATCTATCCTGGTAACAGTTTTCTTTTGGCTAAATGGTTGATAGGCTAATGGTGATTGCTAGCATAAGAACCCCTATGCAGATCAGACAGCTTGAGAAGACTCAGAGAGAGAAGAGTAGCTGAGTCATAATCTTCAGAATACTGGCTTTTCTTTCTGCACTGAGAAGTTCAGCCCCACCAAGAAAAAAATTTTCCCCACAAGCCACAAAATCCTGGCTATTGGCCTGGCTCCGTAGCTGGCTTTATGAGGACTGCCTGAACTTATATATTCATGACCCAGGGTTTTGGGGAGGGGTGGAGGTGTTCCTTTTGCAAATACCCAAGTGGAGAATAATATATACCTGACATATTTTCAGGCTGACTGGAAAGGGATCCTGATTTCCAAGCTCAACATGCCCCGTACCCGTCAGCCTAGTTAAGTGCCCTGAGACGAGAGACTCCCAGTCATTAAACAGCCTGCTTATGCAGCTGAGGTGCAGTGAACAGATCTGGAGGGGGGGGCGGGGGGGAGAGAATTACTGTTAAATGAACTTGTCAGATAGAGCTGGGGGCATTCTGCCCTGAACAACACAGGCTGGGCAAGCCAAAAGGGACTGCCTCGGCCCCCAGTTTATTGCTAGAAGTTCTCACCTTTGCCCAACAGTCTGAGGTTTCTGGTGGGAACACCAGAAAAGGGAGAAAAAAATGTGTTTCCTATTAACAGCTTTTAAATGAAAAAGGGAGGGGAAGAAGAGAGAAAGCGAACCAGAGACGGCAAGGGCTTACAGGGCAGGAGACGGATGGGAAAGCCAGAATCCCAAGGTTTAATATCTAAAGGAGGGGTTCTGGGTTATGGCCACCATCTCCAGACCGGGGAGGCATTGACTTTAATTCCAGGTGTGGGCTCATGAGACTTAGTGATGAGGGGGAAAGCACTCTGTACGCGCTCAAAAAGGTGCTTTTGAGAGCAATCTTAATCAGCTCTTTTCAGCATCATATGGAAGTCTGTTCAGTGGGGTTTACTCCCAGGAAAATGTTTTTAGGATTGCACTGTTTGTCTTGTTGTTCCCCAAGCACAAGTCTCTTATCAACGTTGGTCTGAGCGAGCTTCTCCCAAAGCCGCCCCCTGTCAATTGAGTCAAAAGCTGTGGCCAGGTCGACAAATGACACATACAGGGCTTTGGTTGGGCCGTTTATACCTGAATAAGCCGGCTGGAGAAGTGTTTGACAATGATCTGTTGTACACTGGCCTCTTCTGAAACCTGCCTGATGAGGGTGTAATATATTGTTGTCCCTTTTTGGTGCAGCGGGGGATCTGAATGCAAGTTTCCTAGATCTTAGTCCCACACTCTAACAAGTACATGGTGTCTGCTGTCACACAATGTGTGACACATAAATTGCTTCTGCAAATCTCTTTCTTCTCCTCTGAAACTCTGAACACCTTCACACAAAAGAAATGAAGTTGCCCTTCACTGAATCAGACCGTTGGTCTGTCTATCAAGGTTGGTCTTGTTTACTCTGATTGGCAGTGGCTCTCCAGGTTAACAGGAAGAAGAAGAAGAGGAGGAGGAAGAAGAGGAGGAGGAGGAGGAGATTGGCTTTATACCCGGTGCTTTACTACCCGAAGGAGACTCAGAGCGGCTTACAATCCCCTTCCCTTCCCCTCCCCACAACAGACACCTTGTGAGGTAGGTGGGGCTGAGAAAGCTCTCTCAAGAATGACCTTGACTGACAGAGAACAGCTCTGAGAGAACTTATGACTGACCCAAGGTCACACCAGCAGCTGCACGTGGAGCGGAATCTTGGTTCTCCCAGATTAGAGTTTGTACTCCTAACCACTACACCAAACTGGCTTTCCCATCACCTTCTTCCTGAGAGCTGGTGTGGTACAGAAGGATCTGGTAAACTCCATGTTCGAATCCCTCCTCGGCCATGGAAGCTTGCTGGGTGACCTTTGACCAATCACACACGCTCAGCCTAACCTTCCACACAGGGTTGTTGTGGGGATAAAACGGAGGAGAGGAGAAGGATGTAAGCCACTTTGGGTCCTCTTTGGGGAGAAAGGCAGGATATAAATGAAGTGACTAAATAAATAAGACAGGAGGTATCACTTGGGCCACTTTTTGACTGGCACTCTGTACTAGCCTGCCATCACCTCTGGTTAAATGTATATACCTAAATCTTGCACCAAAAAATGTAACATGTAAATTGGTCTCTGCGGTCTGCGGTGCTTATTCGGCTACTTTTCCAAGCAGGAATAGTGATCTCTGCAGGAACATTGATCAAGAAATACCTCGATTCTGTATCATTCACACTCCTACTTCAACGAGGAGTAAACTTTTCCTACTTTGCCATGAAGCACCTTGAGCCAGTCACTCACTCTCCTTCCTAGCCTACCTTGCAGGATGGTTGTGAAGATGAAACAGAGGAAGGGAGAACTACGTTCTCTGCCCCAAGTTCCTTGAAGGGCAGATGAGATAATAATGTAATAGATTAACAAATTGATTGAATATCATTTCTTCTTTCTGCTATACCCCCCCGACTGAGGAGGGAGAGTAGCAGCTATCCCATAGCTCCTTAAAATAAGATAGGATAAGTGGATTCCACCTTTCAAAAGGGCTCTCTACCCAAATATTTTCACCCAGGAGGACATAACTATTCACCCTTTTAACGGCTTGCACCGTGTTTTATTTATTGGCCTATCCATCCTGCTTTTCAGCCAAAGGCAGATTCCAATGTGCCTCACGGGAATAAAAACCTAATCCGAATGACAAAGTTAAATATGAAATGTTCCCCGAGTGTGTGCTTCAGCTGGACTGGATGCAGACGTGATAGAAGGGAGCTTGGCTGCTTCCTGCCTCCTGTCAGATGGCTTCAGCCACAGAAGCTAGAAGCACCGGGGCTCTCAGTTCAGGTAGAGCTGCATGCATGCAGGGGGTAGCGGGTCCTTTCCCACCTTCCTTTTGGATGGCAGTTTTCCAAGCACCCCGGAGGAACCAGGCGGCTGCTAGATCCTCCAGCATGAATTTAATACCAAATGACAATCATTTATGTGCAAAATCCTTCAGCAACCAGAGATAAATTGCTAGTTCCATTGCTACTTCCAAGGAAGGCGTGCACAGTTTGGTACTTCAGACGCACACCCCTTGCAAACAAAAACAAAAAACCCCATAACAACCCTTTATAGATTGTTCTCCTAAATGGATTAGTGCAAGACACAAATGTGCCCCAAACTTAACTTTCAATGACTTAACTGTTTCAGAATTTTTGCACGGTAAACCTCCACTGCCATTGGAACTAATCGACCTCCATACTGGGGGGGAAAAAAGAATCTAAGAGTAGCAGGCAAGTGGACTTCCGTTCCTTCCAAGACATGGTTAAGATGAGTAGACCGAGTGTTGGAAGCGGCAAAGTGGAACCCGAGGCAACGATACGAGTAACTGAAACTCTGGCTCACTTTCTATTTAGTTGCCCTCAGGAGTCTGTTTTAAGAGCCAAGTTGCCTCGGGTTGCCTTTATTGAGCAGGTTTCCCTGCCGCTTGCCTGATTTCCATCTGCCATATCTTTTAGCTGGCAATGATAGAAGTGTAGTTCCGGGCATGGCAAGGTTCCTATTCCATGCCCTTAGAAGCAAGCAGGCATATCAAAATAATAACTTTGGGCTTAAGTACTAGTGGGACTACAGACTCTTATTTGTTTTGCCAAGGTGCCTTGGGGCATGCAGGCTCTCGAATTTTGGTACAGGAAAAGGACTTAACTGTTTGCAAAGAAAGAAAATGAACTTGCCAGGCAGAAGGAGCTAGGGGTGCCAACTCTGGGGTGGGGAATTCCCAGAGATTTGGGGGTGTAGCCAAGGGAAGGTGGGGTTTGGGGAGGAGGACGACGAGCAGGAGGAGGAGGAGATTGAGGGTGATTTCCCACAAGCGCTGCTCCAAGCTCACTCTTCTCTTTGCCCCGATGGTACATGCCAATTTCACACAAGCTGCTGCGCAGCTGCATTTTGCCCCACAGTTTCGCGCAATTTTCCCCATGTCTACTCAATCCTGTTTTTTGAGGATTGAGTAGACACGGGGAAATTGCGCGAAGCTGCGGGGCAAAATGTGGCCATGCAGCAGCTTGTGTGAAATTGACACGTACCATCGGGGCAAAAGGGAGGAGTCAGCATGGAGTGGCGCTTGTGGGAAATCACCCTGAATTTATACCCCACCCTTCACTCAAGAGTCTCAGAGCAGCTTACAAACTCCTTTCCCCTCCACACAACAGAAACCCTGTGAGGCAGGTGGGGCTGCGAGAGCTCTTTCCAGAACTGTCCGTGAGAGAACAGCTCTGACAGAACTATGGTTTGCCCGAGGTCATGCAGCAGCTGCAAGTGAAGGAGTGGGGAATCCAACCCAGCTCTCCCAGATTAGAGTCCACACACTTAACCACTGCACCAAACCGGGAGGGGAGGATCTTCACTGGAGTATAACACCACAGAGCCCATCTTTCGAAGCAGCCATTTTCACCAGGGAAACTGATCTGTGTAGCCTGGAGATCAGCTGAAATTCTGGGAAATCTTTAGGCCCCACCGAGAGGTTGGCAATCGTAGGAGCACCTGCAATGTGGTGTAGTGGTTAAGAGCGGTGGACTCTAATCTGGGGAACTGGGTTCGATTTCCCACTCCTCCACATGAAGCCTGCTGCTGGGTGACCTTGGGCCACTTCTCTCAGAACACTCTCAGGCCCACCTACCTTGGGAGAGCAAGGGAAGGTGATGGTAAGCCACCATGAGACTCCTTAGGGTAGAGGAAAGAGGGACATAAAAACCAACTCTTCTTCTTCTGCATATCAGAGACAGGAGGCAGCAGATTTCCATACAAACAGGTCCAATGTGGGCCCTGCTTTTTGACCCGGTCCAAAGTGCAGCTTGGACAGTTCCCATTAGACGAAAGGGTCTCGAAACTTCCTTCATCGCGAGGCAAAAAGAAGGCATTTCTCAAAGTGTCTTTTTTTCTTTTCTTTTTTTTTTTGCAGTAGAGAAACTCAGCACCAAAACTTCCCCTTGGAAATTAAGGCTGGAAAAAAAACTATAAATTCCCTTCAAAGGCGTTGCGCCGCAAGGGAGTTACCCAGAAATCCAGAAACCAGACTGTCATTAGGCAGCTATAGAACAGCTGCTTGGAAAAGGAATTGTCTCCAGTAGCCGGCTAGCCTTCCCGGCCCATGAGCAGACAGGAGCTGGCTTTAATGAGGATGACGGGTTTTTGTATCTTTGTCAAGGCATCTCGATCCTGGCCAACGATGCTGGCAGAGAGATGGGTCACGTTGTGCTGGTCTTGCCAAAGGCAGCCCCCTTATCTTACTGGCTGCTTTGCAAGGGAATAGGGGCCAGAACAGGGTTACCAGCTCCAGGTTGGGAAATACCTGGAGACTTTGGGGGTGGAGCCTGAGGAGGGTGGGGTTTGAAGATGGTCACGTTGTGCTGGTCTTGCCAAAGGCAGCCCCCTTATCTTACTGGCTGCTTTGCAAGGGAATAGGGGCCAGAACAGGGTTACCAGCTCCAGGTTGGGAAATACCTGGAGACTTTGGGGGTGGAGCCTGAGGAGGGTGGGGTTTGGAAGGGGAGGGGTTTCAGTGGGGTACAAGGCCATAGAGTCCACCTTCCAAAGTGGCCATTTTCTCCAGGAGAATTGATCTCTGTCACCTGGAGATCAGTTGTAATCCCAGGAGATCTCCAGGTACCACCTGGGGGTTGGCAACTCTAGGCCAGGATCAGGTGAAAAGAGGACTTATACTAGTTCAGGAAATCACCGGTGTGGCAGTATC
>NW_015164702.1:405544-405675 GCF_001447785.1 Gekko japonicus
TTTTTACATTGCTGGGCTTTTTAATTGTTTCATTGTCATCCATTTCATTGTGTTGTGAGCCTCCTTAGAAACATGCTACAGAAAGGTAGGGATATAAATATTTTAAATAGCAGGGCCAGCGCAACTAATTG
>NW_015164702.1:405887-416800 GCF_001447785.1 Gekko japonicus
CTCCCAGCAGGCCTCAGTCGGGCCACGAGGCGCAAGAAGCAGCCACGTACGTTGCAGAGCCCCCCCATCCCGCCTTCAGGTACAAGCTCTCCCTCCTTCCCCCCCATAGCTAGCAATCCAAAACAGTCCAGTGGCACCTTTAAGACCAAGTTTTATTCAGGCACAAGCTCTCCCTCCTCTGCGAGGACAGATTTGCACATCCCCCCCCCACCCAATAGCTAGCAATCCAAAACAGTCCAGTGGAGCCTGAGCAGTGGGTGTTGCCTTCTGACACACTTCCGGTGATGTCAGGGGGTGTGGCATATGTAAATAAGTTATGCTAATGAGATATGCTAATAAGCTCCTGCACCTCTTTTTCCACAAAATGACCCCTGATGATGATGAAGAAGTTTTTTATACCCTGCTTTTCTCAACCTTAAGGAATCTCAAAGAAAGAGTCCAGAAATGAGCAGTAACTCACAGAAGCTCATCCCCTGCCACAAATTCCGTTAGTCGTTAAGGTGCCACTGGACTCTTACTCTTTTCTAATGCTACAGACAGACTAACATGACTACCCAGCTTGAAGGAGCCCCAAAGCAGCTTACAATCGCCTTCCCTTGCTCTCTGCATGACAGGCACCTTGGGAGGTAGGTGAGGGCTGAGAGAGTCCTGAGGGAACTCTGACTGGCCCAAGGTCACCCATCAGGCTTCATATGGAGAAGGAGTGGGGAATCAGATCTTTACAGATCAGAGTCCGCCACACTTAACCTCTACACCCCAGCTGGCTCTCTATGAAGGGGTAACCAGCTCTCACTTATCAACTTTTCTAAAAAATAAATAAATGTTGCTCTCCGGCAACTGAATATCAATAATTTCAGTTACTGATATCACTAATTTCAATTATCACACTCCTATGAACTATCTCTGCTTTCTATATACAGCAAGGCTTCCAGGCCCCTGCCAGGGGCGGAGAGTCCTTCACCATGGCTCCCCTATCTAACTTCCGCTTGGGAGAGGAAGAAAAGAAAAAAAAGGCTGTCAGGCTGACAGTGTGACATCACTTCCAGGGAATACCAGGTTTTCCCAGGAGTGATGTCATACCATAGCTGATGGCTGCCCCCCCCCATCTTCCCCTGCCCTGTTTCTTCCTGGTTCACCATCCGCCCAGTGGTTTGAAAGCTTCGGTGAGTAGATAAAATGGGTACCACTCCTTAAAGAGGGTGGGCACACTAAACCCCCCGGTGGGGGAGGTGTTAGCCGGCGAACGGAATGTCCAGCTCGTAAGATCGGAAGCCTAGAAAGATCTCTTCGGCACCAAGAAGCCTGTAATGGGCCGTTCCGGCCAGGCGGTGGCAGTGTGGCGTTGTGACTCGAAGCAATCCTGGAGAAAGGTGACGTCATCAAGCCAAGCCGAGGAAATATGCCATCTGGAACATGTCTAGTCTACAGCTGAAACAAAATCCCTGTCGGCTGCGAACGTGTGCAATTTAAAAGATTTATATGTGTTGTCCTCCCTTACCCCTATGAATCATTGTTAGTCCCTTGTGAAATGTGTAACTGTAAATCGCTCAGAGCCAGCAGCTCTGCAGGATTGAGCGATTAATAAATTGAAAGATTATAACAATAATAATAATTATTATTTGTCAACCCTAACCCTAATATGGAGCCAGCAAGGTGTCCTGGTTAATGTGCTGGATTAGCTGACCCACCCTCACTCTGCCATGAAAACATGTTAGCTGACTTTGAGCCAGTCGGTCTCAGCCTAAGCTACCCCTCACAGAGTTGTTGTGAGCATAAAATGGAGGAGATAAAAATAATACCGTAAGCCACTTTGGATCCCCAGTCCCTGGTTCAAATCCCCACTCAGCCATGCGAGTCACAGGGTGACCTTGAGATAGATACTCTCTCAGCCACACCTACTTCACAAGACAGTTGTAAAGCTCAAACAGAGGAGGGATGAGATAACTGAAGGAAGGGAGAGATATTTATTTATTTATTTATTTGCTTTATTTAGATCCCATCTTTCTCCCCAACGGGGACCCAAAGCAGCTTACATTGTTCTCCCCTTCTCCGTTTTTATCCTCACAACAACCCTGTGAGGTAGGTGAGGCTGAGAGTTTGTGACTGGCCCAACGCCAGGTCACCGAGCAAGCTTCCATGGCAGAGTGAGGATTCGAACCTGTGTTTCCCAGATCCTGACCTGGAAAGCCCCTGACCTGGATGGCCCAGGCTGGACCAATCTGGTCAGATCTCAGAAGCGAAGCAAGGTCAGCCCTGGTCAGTATTTGGATGGGAGACTGTCAAGGAATATCACGGTCTCTACACAGAGACAGGCAATGGTGAACCACGTCTGTTAGTGTATTGCCTCAAAAACCTGCTGAGGGGTTGCCATAAGTCAGTTGAAACTTGACAGCAAAAAAAAAAAGTCCAACATTTTTCCGTAATACAGAGAGGACACCAAATGGATCCATCCATTTTGCTAAGATTTCACTGTATTACTGTTGACAGGCACTTCTCTAACAGTTTCCTTCCTCTCATTCCCCTTTCTTTTTCTCTCCCAGCTTTCGTTCGACGGGCCAGGCAAACAGCATAAAAACAGAGTGAAGTAGCCGCTTACTTTCCCTGAGGTAACTGAGGTGAGACAGCAGGACTTCCGTGTTGTAGAGAGAGGTGGCCCGGAGGAAATCGTCCTTATTCATTTTGCACAGCTCCTTGCCATCCATGTTCTGGAAAAGATTGGTGTCAATCTCCATCAAACCGTATTCTTTTATGGCCCACTCCAGCCACTGGTGGACATGTTCCTGGGTCCATAATGTGGGATCTAGTGGGAGAGAATAGAAGAATGTTGAATTTTTTTGCTTCAGGACAAAAAAAGTAGAAGTTTTTTAAAATTTTTAATTTAATTAGTCTTTTCCACTACTCATTCCATAGCTATTTGTTCCACTATTTATTCCATAGCTGCCCAAGTTTTCCAAATATGTAGGCTTCAGAGAACTCCCGAGCCACCTTGTTTTGAAAGAGATAAAGCAGGATAGAAATGTTTTAAATAAATAACACAAAGAAAATTCCAAAGGTGAGGGGCGGCCCCTGACGGTAAAGGTAAAGGTTCCCTTGCTTGAAAGCCAGTCAAATCCGACTCTAAGGTTGCGGTGCTCATATCCGTTTCAAAGCCGAAGAGCCAGCGCTGTCCGAAGACATTTCCGTGGTCATGTGGCCGGCATGACTAAACACCAAGGCACACGGAATGCTGTTACCTTCCCACTGAAGTGGTACCTATTTATCTACTTGCAATGTCTTGCTTTCGAACTGCTAGGTTGGCAGGAGCTGGAACTAGAGACGGGAGCTCACTCTGTCATGCGGCACACTCGGGTCTCAAACTGCTGAACTACCGAGCTTCCACAGCCTGCAGTTCAGCGTCTTAACCACTTGAGCCACCGCAGCTCTCAAGAGATGGTATCTCTTTGCAAATGCTTAAACGCTTGGCATGATCCTGATCTCTTAAAAGGGCATGCTAAGATATAGAGGCTGAAGCAGCCAAAGGGGTATGTTGGCCAAAGGTGGTTTAGATCAAGATGGGTCAATCAGTCAATCAATTTTATTTTACAGTCAATGACCAGCATACACAAAGGTTTACATAAAATCAAACAATCAAATTTCGTAACTTTAAAAAATTTCACTCAGGCATTTCCCGATCATTATACACCTGTGCACAAAATTTAGCCACTATTCTGGTTGTTTCATGGTTCATATCGGACAGAAGATAATCAAGTCTAATTTTGTTTGATCTGCCGGGGAAATTTCCGATCAGCAGCTCAATAAGTTTCAACTGGATTTCTTTGTGCCTAGGGCAATTAAAGAAAATATGTTCCATTGAATCAATTTCCTTTAGAGCAAGATGGGTAGCCGTGTTAGTCTGTCTGTAGCAGTAGAAAAGAGCAAGAGTCCAGAGCCACCTTAAAGTCGAACAAAATGTGTGGCAGGGGAGGAGCTTTTGTAAGGCACTGCTCACTTCTTCAGGTCGGCATCTGAAGAAGTGAGCAGTGATTCACAAAAGCTCATACCCTGCCACATATTTTGTTCGTCTTTAAAGTGCTATTGGACTCTTGCTCTTTTCTAAAGGTAGTTTAGGTCGGGCTTTTAGACGATTCCTGAAATTGCACCCAATCAATTACCTGCCATGTTGTGTGGAAAGGGGAGAATGGCTATGGCTCACTGGTAGACCACAGTGCTTGGCACGCAGAAGGACCCAGGTTCAATCCCCAGAAGCTAGTTAAAGGATCTCAGCTAAATGGACTGGAAAAGGCTATTCTTGGCCTAAGACTCCAGAGAGTAGTTATCAGCCAAAGCAGATGGTAACTGTCTACCTTGATACAAGGCCGCTTAATATGGTCAAGGAAGGAAGGATAATTTCCCGCATTTCCATGCTCCTGTCCTCGACCACCAGGTCCTGTGCAGTGTGCATTTGATTTGCAAAGACCGCAGGGACAGGGAAAGCAATTCACCCAAGGACAAATTGTGGCAGAGTCAGGAGTGAACAAGATGGGCTTGGCTGTCCCCTGTCAATGGATTACAGTAGCCTGGTGACAGTGCCCTATTCCCTGTCCATTCTCTCCCCTTCCATTTTCAGGTTTCTGTGAGACGAGCAGTTCCAGCAATCTGGCCCGTGACAAATTTGGTACAGATGGTTATTAAAACTTTTTTTGGGAGGGCTGTTTACGACTGTGCTCCAGAAAGTTGTAAATTCTATTCAATGACCTCTCCTCGGTCAGACAACTTTGCTTTGTACATCTGACTCATAGTTCCAGACCGTACTGACAAAAACAAACTTTCTACTCCCACTTGCCCAGCCCCTTTTTGCAACACTGGCCCTGCAGAATCAACACCGAGGGCGGAAGACAGGGCCCTGGACTCTGGCCACAACTTTCTCTTACCGCCCCAACTGTCAAACCAAGATCCAGCTTTAGGGTTTCTATTGTGAATGGTGATGTTAAGGACAACACCAATCCCCACCACCACCGCCCAGATGTTTTCTGCACTGAAGCAGGAGAGAAAGAAATGCACCCTGATAGGGTTCCCAGCTCTGGGTTGGGAAATAACTGGAGATTTTGGAGGCGGAGCCTCTGGAGGGCAGGGCTTGGAGAGGGGAGGGTCTTCAGCAATGTTCCCTCTAAGCTGAGTTAGTGTGAGCTAGCTCACAGTTTTTTAGCCTCCGGCTCACACATTTTTGTCTTAGCTCAGGAAGGATGGCTCCAGAGCAAACTAATTTATGTAGTAGCCAAATCTCTTGCTCACAGCTATAATGCCAGTAGCTCACAAAGTAGAATTTTTGCTCACAAGACTCCACAGTTTAGAGGGAACATCTCCAGCAGGGTAAACCACCACCATAGAGTCCACCAAAGCAGCCATTTCCTTCAGGGGAACTGGAGATCAGATGTAATAGCAGGACATCTCTCCACGCCCCACCTGCAGGCTGGAAACCTTACTGATTGAGGTACTGTGGCAGGCAGGTTCACACACATGACACAGTCTGGGTATATGGTTGCCAACCTCCAGGTGGTGGCTGGAGATCTTCTGAGATTACAACAGATGTCCCAGTCGACAGAGATCAATTCATCTGGAGAAAAAGGCTGCTTTGGAAGCCAGACTTGTGGCATTATACCCCACTGACATCCCTCCTCTCCCCAAACCTCACCTCCCTCAGGTCCCCCCCCCCAAAAAAAAATCTCCCAGTATTTCCCAACCCAGATCTGGGACCCCTAGTCTGGGGTCCTGTCCGGTGACCTGCATAATGGTCACATGTATGTTGTGCTGATTAGGATTCTGATTTACAGCATGTGTGGAGAAGGATTTTAGTCTTCCCTCACACCCACACCACTCTCCTGACCCTAAACTAGGGTTTCCACTCCCCAGAAGAAGAGGAGATTGGATTTATACCCCGCTGCTCACTCAGAGCACCTTACAATCTCCTTCTCTTTCTCTCCCCACAACAGACACCCTGTGAGGTACGAGGAGCCGTGAGAGCTCTTTTGAGAACTGCTCATGAGAGAACAGCTCTGAAACAACTTGTAAGTGACCCAAGGTTACAGCAGCTGCATGGGGAGGAGTGGGGAATCAAACCTGGCTCTCCTTCTCCCAGATTAGAGTCCGCACACTTAACCACTACACCAAACTGGCTCTCAGGTGGCAACTGGAGGTCTCCTGCTATTACAATTGATCTCCAGAAAATGGCTTGTTTGGAGGGTAGACTCTATGGCAATATAATCAGCTGAAGTCCCTCCCCTCCCCAAGTCCCGCCCTCCCCAGGCTCCACCCCCAGGTATTTTGCACCCGAGAGCCGGCAACCCTACCTGAAACATTAGGCTGGTCTGATCCAGCAGGCTCTATTTATGTTCTTATATTTCTGCTCATATTATTACAGCCTAGCTGGTGATGTGTGATGGTTAGAGTGTCAGACTGGGGCCTGGGAGGCCCAGGTTCAAATCCCTGCTCTGCCATGAAAGCTCACTGGGTGACCTCAGGCCAGTCACACACTCTCAGCCTAACCCACCTCACAGGGTGGTTGTCAGGATAAAATGGAGGAAAGGAGAATGATGTTGTGAGCTGTTCTGGATCCCCACTGGGAAGAAAAGTGGGATATAAAGATCAAAATGAGAGCCAGTTTGGTTTATGGTTAAGTGTGCGGACTCTAATCTGGGAGAACCGGGTTTGATTCCCCACTCCTCCACTTGCACCTGTAGCTGCTCCCAGCACATTCTTCTCATGACTCTTATCTAAAAATGCAATTCACCCTATCAAAAACACACGTACATGAAACATTATCAACGGCTAACTTTCATCTCACTCACATGCTCCACCAGCATCTGCCCTCTGAATAACTGTTGCCGTTTGAGTAATTCTACTTCCTTCGCCAAGTTCTTTCTCATTGCAAAACCGAGATTCTTGGTACGGGATGAGGAAACCGGGTGTGGGTATGGGTGCGGAATCAGTATGGGCAAAGAGACCATCATAGTAGGAACATCATCTGACCGCAGGCAGCGGTGTTCAATCGGCTTTCAAACATGAGGACTAGACACTTGTTTTAGAGCTCTTGCTTGTTAGGAAGCAACAGCAGGCTCTGTATCAGATCTTAACCATCTTATTTAGTTATTTTTAAATCCTCCTCTTTGTTATCCTCCTCTTCCTCCAAGAAGCTTTGTTATCTTTGCTGCACGTGCACGTGCACAGAAGTCCACATTTTTAAGATATAAGCTCAGTTTGGTAGGAGCGCTCAAGGCTCTCTTCTAGTGATACACCGTAAGTAGGGATACCAGCCTCCAGGAGGGACACGGGAATCCCGTGGAATTACAGCTGATTGCCAGACTACAGAGATCAATTCCCCTGGAGAAAATGGATGCTTTGGAGGCTGGACCCTGTGGCAGTGTACCCCTTTCAAACATGAGGACTAGACACTTGTTTTAGAGCTCTTGCTTGTTAGGAAGCAACAGCAGGCTCTGTATCAGATCTTAACCATGCTATTTAGTTATTTTTTTTTAATCCTCCTCTTTGTTAACCTCCTCTTCCTCCAAGAAGCTTTGTTATCTTTGCTGCACGTGCACAACACTGATGTGTCAAGCAGAAGTCCACATTTTAAAAATATAAGCTCAGTTTGGTAGGAGCTCTCAAGGCTCTCTTCTAGCAATACACTGTAAGTAGGGATGACAGCCTCCAGGAGGGACACGGGAATCCCGTGGAATTTCAGCTGATTGCCAGACTACAGAGATCAATTCCCCTGGAGAAAATGGATGCTTTGGAGGCTGGACCCTGTGGCAGTGTACCCCACTGAGGTCCCTGTCCTCCACAGGCTCCATCTCCAAATCTCCAGGAGTTCCCCAACCTGGAGCAGGCAACCCTCCCCCTCCCCCCACCTCTGCCGATGGCCAGGGGGGACCCGTCAACCTTAAACCTGTGAGGAAAGAGGCTGTGATTCAGAAGCAGAGAAGGTGTGTTGGCAGAATGGGGCTTAACATGTCTCATTTTCTCTTTTCCGTGCAAGCTATGGGGGTAGGGAAGCAGTTTGGACCAGAGTACTAGAAAGCCTCTCCAAAATCTTATATTTCAAGTCTTCCCCACCCCAAAAGATCTGGCTCATTTCTTATCTGTGGCTTTTATCATTCTAACTTCAAAGAGCAAGCAAGAGCCCAGGACTGACAAAAGGTGGTGTTCCTTCTCAAAATGCTTATGGGAAGGCCACCACAAGACATTGCGAGGGTCACATAATTTGTTTAAGATGGCTTTAAAATTATTTCCTGTCTATGTATGGCAATCAGTCGTAACAGCTAAGGGGAACCTCCATGTAGAGAGGTAACATATTATAAATATCAGCTACCTGGGTTAAAACAATAGGGTATGGCCATCACCATTATACCCTTCAATATGGTCCCAATGGCATCTGGGTGGCCAGTTTTGAAAACAGAACAGAACACCAGGTGGACCTTCGTCATATAAATGTTCATCCAGCAAGGTGGTTCTTATGTTGTTATCTCCAGGATTTAAAATATGCCTGAATTCATTAACATGTCCAAAAGGGAAGATTCAATCACAAGCATTTCTTCACACTATGGATTATCTGCTCATAGTAAACCCTGTAGCATTCTGCCACCAGTATGTTTCCTTTATGAGAGAAAGATGCCATTAGCTCTATTCAGACATAACAAGCTACAGTTGGTCAGTACAGGAATAAACTTTGAAAATCCTCAGGCTTATGTGTTTCCCCTTCCTTCAGTTATGAGTGTTTATGTGCTATCAAGCTGCTTTTGATTAATGACTTCCAAAATGTCCTATCATTAACAGCCTTGCTCAGGTCTTGCAAACTGAAAGCTCTCTTTATTGACTCGATGCACCACACATTGGGTCTTCCTCGCTTCCTAGTGCCTTCAACTTTCCTTAGCTTTATTGTCTTTTCTGGTGACTTCCCTCATCCCCAGTGCATAATTTTAGGACTTCCGGTTTGCGACAGATCACAATTGGTTATGATATCCAAACGGGACAGAACAACCACCTCTAGTTGTTCTCTTGCCTACAAGCCAGATTGTAAAACAAGATTAATCACTGGCTTGAAGTCATGGTTTTTAAGTAAGACAACAGAATGTTTTTCCATTCCATCCAGTTTCGTTCTGAGACCAAATTTCATACAGTTAGCACACTTGACTGAAATTGGCATCAAAACCAGTGACACCCTACCTGCTGGGACAATGACTCTCCTTTCATTGGTTGTCATGTTGGGGGGAGGAGGACCGTTCTTTTCATCCATGTAGGTGCCATAATTCAAGGGGTTGGACTCTGTCCCCGCAGCAACCAACTTGTTGCATTTGCTAACGCTGCAGTCCACCGGAGATTCCCTGCAATAAAAACATTGAAATCTGATCAACAATTCTATCTTCTGCTTTGGTTTAGACATGATAGTTCTCCCCCAAGTTACAACCTATAGAACATATCAATGAACTTCTGGTACATGACAACCACAGGTGTTCTGTCCATCTGCAGTATTGTGGCAGAAATAGGACTCTAATTAACAACATATTTATGGCTTCATACGGACAATAAAACCCTGCTATTAAGATGTTTATTAACAATAAAACCCTGCTGTTAAGATGTTCACCCTGACCTGGATGGCCCAGGTTACCCCAATCTTGGCAGATCTCGGAAGCTCAGCAGAGTCGCCTGTGGTTAGTATTTGGATGGAAGACCACCAAGGAAGTCCAGGATCACTATGAAGAGGCAGGCACTGTCAAACCACCTCTAAAGGTCTCTTACCTTGAAAATCCCACAAGGTTGCCATAAGTCAGCTGTGACTTGATGGCACAATAATAACAATAGCAGCAATGATCATCATCATCATCATATGTTCACAGGAATGAGCCACATGTCTGAATGTCAGAGCATCTTGAACAAAAATGCACTGGATTACACTGTCCACTGAGGGCCCTCAAGAATCCCAGTTCACAATTGTCAGATGACTTATCTTCAAGCTCTGTGACCACATCTGCCCCACACCTCTCTCACACACATCCTCCTTCTCTTCCAACTGTAAGCGTGTACTGATTTGTTCTGAGGACATCCCTAAACCACACCCCATGACTGTTTCAGGTGGGTCTGCGGTATGAGAGCATGATTTGAGCCCAGCGGCATCGTAAAGAACAAGATTTCCAGGGTATAAGCATTTGAGACGCTTCAAAACGTATACCTTGGAAATGTTGTTGGTCTTTAGCAGGACCGTAGCCAGAAACATTTTATGGGGGGGGGGAGCAAATGAGTGCAGTGGTGGCCAACCCATCATCATTTATTTATTATTTATACTTTATTAGTTATTTACCAATTTCCTACTTGAGACTCAAAGTGGATTACATGGTATAGAACACTAATCAAACAGCATGAGAGATCTAATAAAATGCAATAGGGCTAGGCGTACAAAAATTACAAAAATGCAAAGGATCAAATATGCTTTGTCGAGCAATGCAGAAAATGGAATTACAAAAAAATGAAAACAATGCTGTAACAGCATGATAGGACATACAACAAAATAATAATATATAGCATACACTGTGGCATAGACTACAGTCCTGTTCTGTATAAGCTTTATAAAAATGCCCTCCCAAGCAACTGTTTTACATAGTTTGCAGAATTAAAGAAGTGTGACAACCTTCTTCCAGTTACTGAAACCTGACATTGTAAATTCAACCTTCTTTTCTTTGTAAATCACTAACTCAAGGCTTCTAATGGCGCCACTCAACATCCCTGAAGGCTTTTAGGATCAGGAGTCTTCAGCCCTGCTAACTGCTAACTCTGTTATAGTCAATTGCACAGAGAATTCACCCTTGGAAGATTTGTAACCCAATTCACACTTTTTACCCCAACTCCTTCCTTTTTTACAAAGAAAATTTACACCTGAAAGAGTG
>NW_015164702.1:417308-427471 GCF_001447785.1 Gekko japonicus
AAAGAGTGTGACAGATTTCACACTAACCCATAATGCTGATTGGAGGGGCATAGCAAATGACTGATGGGGCACCGCCCCTTTTTGCACCACTGTGGCTATGGGTCTGGTCTTTAGGATGCTACTGGTCTTGAATCTTGCTCATTTACTGACTGACACCTCCTAGATTCATTCTGATCTGGCCCAAAGCCATAGACATTTTTGCAAAGGTGAAAAGGTAAACCATTAAAAATGAAAATGGTCAACAGCATGAGGCTCTCAATCATTCAGTGTTCTGCTACACAGGATATGATGAGGCGAGGCACAAAGGATGGGGGGGAGCAACATTTTAATTTGTTGAGGACATGACAGGAAAAGAAATGTCCATGAAAACGGGTACCCCTCCAAAGCTTAAATGCTGAGTGAGAAACAACAGATAGCTATCATCAGATTCTAATTGCTAATTTCCAAGGTGGAGGGCTAAGGTAAGGGAGAGACAGTTGGATCAGATGGATCCTGGGTCTGATCCACCAAAGCATTTCTTACATGTCGTTGGACCCCCAGGGAAACTAGTTGGCCACTGTGTGAGACAGGATGCTGGACTAGATGGACCACTGGGCTGACCCAGCAGGGCTCTTCTTATGTTCTTATGAATACCTTAGGAACTGCCCTCTTTCGTATGAACTTGAATGAATATTAAGATCATCATCTGAAGTCCTGTTGAATGTGTCCTCACTAAAATGAGACGGACTGCCATGAGGGACAGACAGGTCCTCTCTGTGGTGGCCCTTCATCGACAAGAATTCCCTCCCCAACATAATATGCCTGAACCCTTCATCGTTTGGTTTGAGATGTCAAGTAAAACCATTCTTGTTCTCTTTGCCTATACAACTTTAGTTCTGTTGAATGAGGTGCCTCTTCCAGTTTGGGTAGTTGTTTTTTTTAAAAAAATGTGGTTTTATTTATTGTATTACTGTTGAGAACAGTCTTTTTAGATATATTGCTTTTAAAAGCTTCAGCTCATTTTTAATCTGTTACTGTTTTGAAGTTTTAAAATGTGACTTGCTGCTGTTTTATTATTTTAATGATGGTTCTCTTGGTTTTTATGACGTGTGATTCGCCACGACGGCCTGCTTTTTGTACTGATCTAAAAAAAAACAATATGGCTTTTAGGCGGTATAACACCGAATTCAATTATTCAATAAATAAAGTCCTTATGCTGCACACCTAGGGTTGCCATCTCCCTCTTGGGAAATACCTGGATATTTGGAGGAGTGCAGTCTGGTGAGAGAGGGGTTTAGAGAGGGGAGGGACCTCGGTGGAGTACAGTCTCCCTGATGCCCACCCTCCCACTTTCATCGTTACCACTCGGACAGTAGGGGACATAATGCACAGCCTCTGTCATCTGGCAATAATGGTGATATCCAGTTGCTTGCGGGCCAGATAAGAGCCCAGGACGGGCCAGCCATGTTTGACACCCCTGCCATACAGCCCACTCTCCAAGGCAGCCATTTTCTCCAAGGGAACTGATCTCTGTCACCTGGAGATCAGTTGTAATCCTGGGAGATCTCCAGGTCCCTCCTGGAGGTTGGAAGCCCTAAGCCCCACCCAGTCCAACATTCAGGTTTTTTCCCCCCAACAACACACATGAAAGGAGGCAACTGAACAGCTATGGAAGAACCCGCCCTGTTCGCTGCAATGAAAAGACAGTCTGGTGAACAAGGCTTGAGGATTTGCCAATTGAGAACGCGGACGTTTGTTTGTGAAAGGCAGAATTACTCCAGCGTAGTGATCATGGCTGGAAGATAAACGCTCTGCTGAGATATTCTTGAAGCAGATGGTAATTTTTTCCTCATGGCTTTCTGGAGGGAACGTGGCTTGGAAATGGAAATAAGACATTTAAACTTACACATGCTGGAATTTAAGGCTGTATTATTTCGCCTACTGTTTTTCCAGGCACGGAACCAAAGGCGGCCTTTGGAGAGGCAAATTGCTGAAGTTTTAATGTCCCTGTGGCAATGCAAGAAGGGGCTCGCAGACGGAGGGGGAGAGAGAGAGAGGTTTTTCACTCGCGGCAGAAATTCTCAGTGTCAGGTGTTAAGAGCTGCAAGTATTTAGAGTACAAGACGTCTGGCGCTCTGAAGGAGCTTTATCCTGAGGGATTGACTTGGTCTCCAAACCACTGTCTCGGTTGCCAACAGGCCGAAAAGAAGGGCTAGCACATGGAACGGCAGACTGCAACTTTCACATAACTAAAATTGCCTTGATCTATACAAACCGCCTGGCACCTGATGCATAGGGTTGCCAATCTCCAGGTGGAGCCTGGAGACCTCCCAGAATTACAGTTGATATTGACTACGGGGACCAGTTCCCAGGGAGAAAATGGCTGCTTTGGAGGGTGGACTCTACAGCAGGGGTGTCAAACATAAGGCCCAGGGGCCGGAACTGGCCCATCCAGGGCTTTGATGCAGCCCGTGAGAAACTGATGCAAGGGAAGTGCTGGAGGGGAGTGGGCGGAGCCACTCCACTGTGGCTTCAGCACGGCAGTACAACCTCGTCTTCAGCGGTCAAGCATTGTGGGAGCATCTGCCCAGCACTGCACTGCTGCCTCTCTGGTCTGCCTGTGTGGGTTTTCCTCTGCACCCCCCTCCCACCCCAGGGGGCCTTGCAGTGAGAATACACCAACTCAGAGCTTACCAGCTGCTGTCCTTTATACAGTTTCTATCTCCGGTACCTGGCATTACATTTATGGAACATATGGCCTGGCCCAACAAAGCGACATTTACGTCAGCTCCAGCCCTTGTAACAAATGAGTTTGACATCTCTGCTCTACAGCATTATAGCTATAGTGGGAGGTCTCCCAGCAATTCCTTTTGGTGCTGGCAGTGCCCCAGCACCGGTGGGAGGAATTGAGGGGAGAGGAAAGGGCTGGCAGTGCATCCAAGACACTCTAGCAATCCACAAAAACTCTATAGTAAAACCACAGAGTTGTTGCCCAAATGCTAGAGCACTTGGGGAGCGGTGTCAGCATGTCGCTGGCAAAGTCCCCTGCACTAGGTAAGTGTCCCACCAGTTACCAGGCCTTAATAATGCCCACTGAGGTCCTTTCACTCCTTAAACCTCACCTTCCCTAGTTTCCACCCCAAATCTTTAGGGATTCCCCAGCCAAGAGCTGGCATCCCAATGGACACATGCCTGATCACTTAACAGGGAAATCGGCCATAGTGGTTCCAGTGTTGACCTAGGAAACCCAGGTTCAAATCCTCATTTGCCAAGAAACCCACTCACTCTTCTCCCTCGCTTTCATCCTAGCCTACCCCACAGGGTTGTTGTGAGGATTAAATGGAGAAGAAGAAAATGACATATGCCACCTCAGGCCTCCTGGATGAACAGCAGGAGAAAGAACCAAATAAATAAACAAATACCCAGATACTGTTTTTCAAAGGAAGTTTGTAAGGCATGAAAGACTGGAGTTGTGTTTCTAGACACTCAGAGAGACACACTGGACACCCAGCTCCAGGTTCTTGGGCAAGATGCTTCCCTGCCAGAGGGGGCATTTCGTTCTGTCACTGCCCACTCTTTTGCCTACTCCCGCTGAGCCCAGTACACACTGCCACCCAGAAGGAGATGGGATCCTTTCCCTTACTTCTTTCACTGTTTGTTCAAGGACAGCAGGGGCAGTGAATGGGGTGGGCGCAGGCAGGGGTCATTTCGTAGAAAAAGAGCTAGGGGAACTCATTAGCATAACTCATTAGCATATGCCACACCCCCTTACATCAGGGGCCCGGCGGTGGACCTGCAAGGCCAGAACAGCAGAAACTGATTAGGATTGGCTACATTAGGGGTGTGTGGCCTAACATGCAAAGGAGTTCCTGCTACAAAAAGGCCCTGGGTTTTGACAACAAACAAGGTAAACAGAATAACAAGCAAAAGGTGGGTGTGGCTGGATAACCACACTTCTGGTAACATGGGGGTGCGGCCTAATGTGCTAATGAGCTGTGCTGTCAGGGGTGTGGCCCAATATGCTAATGAGTTCCTGCTGTTGGGTGTGGCCTATTATGCTAATGAGTTCCTGCTGGGCTTTTTCTACAAAAAGAGCCCTTGGTGGGCGCATGACAGAGCTTCTAGCAAGAGGGAAGAGGGGAGACACAGCAGGACGAGGGTGTTACAGAGGGTTGGCACAGGGTATCGTTTGGTACCAAGTGATGTTGACCTTTGATGCTTGGCCCTGATGGATGGTTCCAGCTATCTCCAGTTGCTCTGTACATGTCCACTAGGAGTTTGGGGATACGGATCCACACTATGTGTGAGTTACTTTGGACACTGTCAGCATAACCACAACGGCCACAACTGCTGCTTGAAGCATGAAGGGTCCCTTATTTCAGTGGAACTTGAGAGTGCCCAGCAGCACTCTCAACCCTAATCCAGTATGGCAAAAAAAAAGAGGTGAACCGTTTGTTCACACCATGAAGCCAGCCCTTCACAAATGACTCAAGTAAGCAAGTCAAGCTGCACTTGACATGAAGAAACTTTGTACGAATGTGGCTTGCGTGTCCCTGCCCCTCAAATCCTCCCAGGATGCCAGGCCACTGCCTGGCACTCCTAGGATATAAGCTTGACAGAAATCTAGCTGTCTGACAAGAGTACCCGTATGATATAAGCATTTGCAAACCACTTAGGTTGACACATTCGCACAACATTACATCCCCCCAAGTCTGCCACTTGTGTTCTGGCCAGTTGGGAAAGTGCAAGGAATTTTTAATAGGCCATTAGCACCTTATAAACCAGGGTAGACGCAGAACATGAGAACTCTGTGCAAACATCACAGGGCATACAAATCACCTACTAGGAGGCCAATTTAAAACCTGCACATAAAGCAGGCATTGTGAATGGACGTAGGGCCTAACTACACAATACATTTTATGCTTACCCTCTATGGGGACTCTTAGTCAGACTTCAGCAGTGAGCTCCTAGCTGGGAACTCAGACTCATAAGCACTCTGCCCCCTGACTCGGATCGGGACCATGGTGCACGGGGAGAAGGAAAATCGGCTTCTGCTTTCCACACTGCACTATTTTCGTGAGCTGAAATGGCCCTGAAGGCATGTTAGCTGCCTCAGTAGAATGTCCACATATACTGATGGGCTATCTATGCAGCTGCCATCATGTCTCCCCTGTTGCTAACACAGAGCCTAACCTGGGCCAAGTATGGGTACACAAGGCCACACAAACACACGAAACTGCCTCATACTGAACCAGACCCGTGGTCCATCAAGGTCAACGAAGGCTGATTCTGCATTGGCTTTTCCCTCCGTTGTTTTATGAAACCCACATCGGAACAGAAATTCCCCTTGCATTGCATGCTGCTTTCACTTCCTTTGGTCATCAGATCTTATGGTACCTTCTGCATGGATTTATGGCCACTTTATGGCCATTCAGGGGTGACTTTGCAGTCAGTGTAGCATGGCCCCGAGGTATTTGAGCTACACTTTTTCCGCCCAGTTGAGAAAATGTGGAGCAAATGCTAGATGCAGAATTGCCCATTATCTACTCAGACTGGCACTGGGAGCAGCTCTTCAAGGTCTCAGGCTAAGGTCTTTCACATCACCTACTGTCAGATCTTTTAACTGGAGATACTGAGGATTGAACCTGGAACTTTCTGCATGCCAAGCAGATGCTCTACCACTGAGCCACAGCCCCTCCCACAGGGAGGTAACTCAGTTCTGGGGACCTTTACCCTGCAACCATCCCAAATGCATTTTTAAGTGCACATAGGTGCTTTCTACACAGGTAGGGCTTGTGCGGCTTCCCCGTTACTGGAGCAGCTGCTGATAAAGCACAGTGGCAAAAGGGAAGCCACATGGCAGGTTTGGTGTAGTGGTTAAGCGTGCGGACTCTAATCTGGGAGAACCGTGTTTGATTCCCCATTCCTCCACTTGCAGCTGCTGGATGACCCTGAGGAAGCCATAGTTCTGGCACAGCGGTTCTGGAAAAAGAGAGGTTTCTCACAGAGCTCTCTCAGCCCCACCTACCTCACAGGGTGTCTGTTGTGGGGAGGGGAAGGGAAAGGAATTTGTAAGCTGCTCTGAGACTCCAAATGAAGGGTGGGGTATAAATCCAATCTCCTCCTCCTCCTCTTCTTCTTCTTCCTCTTCCTCTTCCCCACAAATTCCCTGCCCCAGTCCCCCAGCGGCAGCCTTCCCCTGAGCAACCAGGGCATTTACATTTTTTTTTTAAAGGAACTGGCCCTAGAATATCATTATATCACTTTATTGTTGTATCAAGAGGTGAAACAGATTCTCTCAGATTTCACCTTTCCCTGGTTTTAAAAAGTAAGTCTCTTCTCTCCTTCTGTTATGATATGGCTTCCAGGCCACAGCCTGGAACCCTTGGAAGCATTCTGGGGGTGGGATGTAACCCTGCAAAACCCAGAAATGATGTCATGACGGAGGCAACTATAGGATTCACGGAGGCTCTATGGTTGAAACAAAGTTTTTGGCAAATCTGAGAGTGCCCCTCCAGATGTCACGATGTCACTTCCAGTTTTAGCCTGGGGTTGCCAGGCCCTCGCCAGGGGCAGGGGATCCCCTCTTCTGGGGCCCCTCCCCCCAGCACTGATCAGCAGGCTGGTGGGGGACTTACCGGCAGGAAAACTCAACCTAGGTCCATGTTGCCGGCAATGTTACTTCCAGCGTGCACCAGAAGTGACATCAAGATGTTGCTGCTGATGCAGGCCTAGGCCTAGTTGTCCTGCTGGTAAGTCTCCCCCCTCCAGTTTCCAGGGGGTTCCTGGCTACCCTATTTTGGCAAGAAGTGATGTTGCTCCCACCAGTGCAATGCCGGTGCACCCCACCAATTTGCCACCATTTTTCTCCCATCAGCCTTTGAGGTACCAACACACAACAAAGCTGATTGCCAGGGGCGGGAGACCTGGCAAACCTACATTGTGAAGACAAGAGACAACTAAGGGGGGGGGGGACATGATAGAGGTTTATAAAATTATGCATGGGATAGAGAGTGTTGAAAAAGAGCCCTTTTCCTCCCTCTCACAAAATGCTAGAGCCCAAGGGCATCCGATGAAGCTAATGGGCAGTAGGTTCAGGACA
Source organism: Gekko japonicus (assembly GCF_001447785.1). Lineage (NCBI taxonomy): Eukaryota > Metazoa > Chordata > Lepidosauria > Squamata > Gekkonidae > Gekko > Gekko japonicus. The sequence continues at coordinate 424,390 of NW_015164702.1, forward strand.
GACAAAAGGGAATACTACTTTACACAGAGAGTGAGGAGGAAGAGGAGATTGGATTTATACCCCGCCTTTCACTACCCGAAGGAGTCTCAGAGCGCCTTACAATCTCTTCCCCTTCCCTTCACCACAACAGACACCCTGTGAGGTAGGTGGGGCTGAGAGAGCTCTCCTGAGAACTGCCCTTCAGAGAACAGCTCTGAAAGGACTTATGACAGACCCAAGGTCACACTAGCAGCTGTATGTGGAGGAGTGGGGAATCAAACCCGGTTCTCCCAGATTAGAGTCCGCGCTCCTAACCACTGCACCAAACTGGCTCTCTTTGGAGCTTTGACTCTTGAAAGCTTACCTGACACTCTTGTTCAAATCTAGCTGTCTCCCTAGACAGGCCTGTGATCCATTGACTACAGCAGTACCCTCTGTAGCAGGCCATTTGAGACAAAGGTGTCCCTTTCCCCCCTCTCTCTTGTGAATACAAGCCATCTAGTGACCACATTAGGGCTTACAGTGCAAGTAAATCGGGGACTAAAAAGGAGGCAGCTGCTATGCAGGAGGGAACACTGGAGGGGGGGGGAGAAAGGAGAAGAAAGAGGCAGAGTTCACTATTCATTCCAAAGTGCAGGGTGTGCTGAAACCGCTCAGAGGGCCGCAGCGTCTCCAGGCAGTTGATGGGCACATGAAACACATGAAGAAGGACAGGTCGGAGGTGTGACAGTGGATCACAAAAAGGCTCATGCCTCTATGCTATTTGTAGGAAGGCACAAAGCTGAGCATCCTCGTTAATTTGCCGATTATGGCACTTAGGCGAAAAGGTTATTGCGTCTTGAGACTACTTCATTACCGACTCTTCCTCGCGGTGGCGAAACACGGAATGCTTAAAATAATCCAGGTGGCCTTTTCCCCTGCACTGAGATCGAAACAATTTGCCCAGCTTTTCAAGGAGCCCCTGTTTCCAGGAGACTAGAGGAAGGAAAATAATAGCCAAGGAAACAAAGAGTCACCACAGCCGCTGATAAGTTAATGACTAGTGTTTCTCCCAGGATTGCTTTGGCACTGTGAATGAATTAAGCAAGGGGGTGGGTGGGGGGACTGATAAGCATTATGGAAGGGAAGGGTGTCAAAGAGAAATAGGGTGGAAGGGGGGGAAAAAAGTTGGGAGGAAAATACAAAATGCAGCCCAATCTCTGTTCGTCAGAAAGGCTTGCGGAGGAGACTTCCAAAAACTTGGGATATGTATATTTGGGAGGCTTTTCCTTGAAATAATCCAAGTGCATTGGGAACACCAATCCTTTTGACTGTTTCTTCTTGTGTTTTGAAGATATACCCCTCCCCCCCAGTGTCATGGTCCAAATATGAATTGTGCCATTTTGACCTTGCTTTTAGTCTCTTAAACTGTGGGACCGATTTCACACAAGAGCTGCACCATGGTCGCGCCTCCTTTTGCCCCGCTTCTATTGGTCAATTTCCCACTCAAAGCCGCACAGCTGCATTTTGACCCGTGGCTTTGCCCAATTTTCCCCGCGGTTTCGTGATCCTTTTTTATTTTTGAGAATCACAAAACCGCAGGGAAAATCAGGTGAAGCCGCGGGTCAAAATGCGTCTGCGTGGCTTTGAGTGGGAACTGACCAATAGAAGTGGGGTAAAGGGAGGCGCGACCGCAGCGCAGCTCTTGTGTGAAATTGGTCTGGGAGATCCTATTTATGGGTCTCCCAGGTCACAGCTAGTTTGGTTCTTGTCCAGGACACCCTGGTATCAGTTACCCCACCTTCTTCTGACCACACTGGACTGCACTGCTTCTCTTGAATTCATTCCTTTTCTGCCAGAACGTGTATGCTTCCTGCCTACTAATGATCCCTTCCTATCTGGTCCTCTGCATATCAGTACCTCTTTTCCCATGGCCGTGTTTTTGAGCACCCTCCAAAATAAACCATGTTTCAGGGAAATGTCCACACACAAAGTAGCAATTGAGAGCCAGATTAGTGTAGTGGTTAGGAGGGCAGACTCTAATCTGCAGAGGTGTGCACAAAAAAAAATTCAGAATTTTTCAGGTTCGGATCTAACAAACAATTTCAGTATTTGTCGATATTCCTGAATCCCAGTATCAGTATGATACTGGGGTTTGAGAATGATCTGACTAGCCAAATTTATTTGGTTCAATTATACCCTATGAAGACTGTCCCCATAGGGTATAATAATCCCCCTGAAGGAGGGGGGGTGGTTCCTATCACTGAAGGGAAGGCAAATTGCCTTCCATTCAATGAAGGGAGCATGCCACCGCTGCAACGCGACTCCACAGAGGATTAAACTTTAAAGTTTAAATCCCCCCTGGAGCCGGCGAGCCAGGGAAAGCCTGGAGTCGCCCCCACCACCACCTTTCCTGGCCCACCTGCCAAGGTGAGAGAGCCAGGGAAGGCCCTGGAAGGAGTGGGGAGGCATTTCCCCATCCCACTGGCAGAAGCAGGGAATTTAAAACACTTTCCTTTGCTTCTAGGGCTCGTGCTTCCTTTGCAGTTTAAATACCTTCCCTTGGCCAGAGAGTCATTCCGCTGAGGTGGCACGAGCCCCAGAAGCAGGTGGCATGAGCCCAGGAAAGGGATTCCCTGAATGGATGCCGAATGTACGGCATCCATTCGGGGAATCCCTATTCAGCCAGCCGAATCAGATTAGGGAATCTGATTCATCTTTCAGCAGGCCCGAATAATGCCGAATAGGCATTATTCGGTTTGTTTTTCAGTTGATCCGAACCAAATACACATCCTTACTAATCTGGGAGAACTGGGTTTGATTCCCCACTCCTCCACATGTGGCTGCTGAGTGACCTTGGGTCAGTGACAAGTTCTCTCAGAGCTGCTTTCTCAAGAGCAGTTCTCGAAAGAGCTCTCTCAGCCCCACCTACTTCACAGGGAGTCTGTTGTGGAAAAGGGAAGGAAAGGGAAGGGAAAGGAGATTGTAAGCCACTCTGAGACTCCTTTGGGTAGTGAAAGGCTGGGTATAAATCCAATTTCCTCTTCCTCCTCTTCCTCTTCTAATTTAACAAGTACCCAATATTCCTGTCAACAACCAAATTTGATTGGGGGAAATGTTTTGG
>NW_015164702.1:432189-456737 GCF_001447785.1 Gekko japonicus
TAAACCTTTGCTGGTCTTAAAGGTGCCACTGGACTCTAAATTTGTTCTACAGCTTTAAAAGAGGATTAGATAGATTCATGGAGGATAAGCAGGGCTATTTTGGGGCACGAACGCACAGGAATGGAGTTCCGGCTGGCTTCAGAGTTGGCCACACCAACTACAGCCAAACCCTCTGTGTGCATGACTACAGAGGGAACTAGAATGTGAACCCCCCCCCCGGCGACTCCGAGGCGGGCGAGCTGGGGGGCCCCTGGAAGGATTGGGGAGGCATTTAAATGCCTTCCCTGGCCGGCTTGCTGCAGGATGCAAGGGAAGGCATGGGTGTGGTGTAATATGCTAATGAGATGTGCTGTCAGGGGTGTGGCCTAATATGCTAATGAGTTCCTGCTGGGCTTTTTCTACAAAAAAAGCCCTGAAGATAAGTCTAAAAATGGCAAGTTGCCATGGTGACTGGGGGGAACCTCCACATTCAGAGGCACTCATCCTCTGAATTCCAGAGCCAGGAGGCACTGTCCGGGGAAGGCCTCAGCCTCTATGCCCTGTTGTAAGCCATCCAGAGGAACTGGTTGGCCACTGTATGAGAGACAAGATGCTGGACTAGATGGACTATTGGTCTGATCCAGCAGGGCTTTTCTCATGTTGTTATTAAGTGGGAAGAGCCTGAGTCACATTTTGGAAGAAAGATGTTATGGAAAAGTGAGATAAAAATACAATAGATAAAACTAAGGGATGACAGTGTTTTGTCTGATTGACCCACCATAAGGAGAAAAGTTCTACCACAACATAACAACCTGTTACTTTTCCATCTCCATAACCAATGTTCCCTCTAAATTGTGAAGTCTTGTGAGCAAAAATTCTACTTTGTGAGCTACTGGCATTAAAGTTGTGAGCAAGCAATCTGGCTGCTGCATAAATTAGTTTGCGATGTTACGGAAAAGTGAGATTAAAATACAATAGATAAAACTAAGGGATGATTGTCTGATTGACCCACCATAAGGAGAAAAGCTCTACCACAACATAACAACCTGTTACTTTTCCATCTAAGAAAACCATAACATATGAAGTGGACCATATTACATTACTTTCAATGTCCAAACTTTGGTGACAGTTTACATTCATAGGATGACAGTCCCAGGCAGTTGTGAATATTTATGAGTTGAAAAGTCCAGCTATTCAACAGCAATTGTTACCCAACTGTGATTGTCATCATCCACTTACGTATGTCTACAATACAAGGGAAAGAAATACTGATTTTGGGGGGCTGTATTTTTATTGCAGCTATTGCCTCGGGAGCCTGTGCTGTAAGGTAAATACTGTTAAAAGTCATATCCATTTCTCTGTGTTCACAAACGTGATCATGGTCACTGATCTTCTGTGAAAGAGGGCTGTTTGGAATATCCTACCAAGGGTATTTACCAGGCATCAGCACAGATATAATTGAAATGTTGTCCACTAAAAATAATTCAGGTTTCTCACATATTTGGTCCATTTACCTTGATTTTTTTCCTCCTTTTTGTGGCCAGGCTATGGATGTTTGTGTATTTGACTGCTATTACTAATTGTAGGTTCTAATTATTGTCTTTCATAAAAAGTGTAAAAGTAAGTACTCTTGCTTAAAATAATGATAGCGATGATGATGATGATAATAGCTCCTCTTAAACAGTAGGTGAACTTTAATAACAAATCTATTTCATCTTAAATACTGTAAGCCACCTTAGACACTAAATAGTGAAGATGCAGGATAGAAAGTACAGTTGCTACTGAATTTCACAGCTCCAGCCTTTCGGCTAAAAAATTCAATTAGGTTTCTTCGTTCTGTGAACCAAACCTACAACTCTATTTTTCTAGAGATTTTCGGTTTCATCACACCAACCCCCTCATTCAATCTGTACAATTTTAAGCACCGATTTTTACATCAACTTTGTATACATCTCCCTTATATACAAAAGCTGAATGGTGGTGGCACTTCTCTAGAACGTTCCACACGCTCCGGAATTGGTTGGCACCCTGGTGTGTCACTCAGAATCTGTTCCTATCCACTGGCTGCATTGCTTGAGTCTTGCCTCCAACATTCTAAACAGTTTGCTGTTCCTCCCTCCCCACAGCCAGTCAGAACACAGAGGTTATTTGCATATGCAGCCTCATTGGCCTTTGCCTTGGAACACAGACGTCGTTTGCGAATGCGGCTTGATTGGCTTTTGCCTCTAACATTCTAAACAGTTTGCTGTTCTGAGGTAAAATGTGTCCAATCTCCAGGTGAGGGCTGGAGATCACTCAGAATTACAACTGCTTTCCAGATGGCAGAGATCAGTTCCCCTGGAGAAAATGGTGGGCTCTGTATCCTTATATGCTGCTGAGGTGGCCCTGTATGACAGCCAGTGTGATGTAGCAGTTAGGGCTTCAGAGCATGGGAGAGGCTGCAGGTGTGTGGGGGGTGGAAAGCTGAAGACTGTGGGGGGGGAAATAAAGGTAGGTTGATGATTCCTGGAGATGTGAGGGATGGAGCCTGGAGAGGATGAGGTTTCAGGAGGCGTGGGACCTCAGACAGGTACAAAGCCCTAGAATCCACCCTCCAAACCAACCATTCCCTTCTCGGGAACCATTGTTGCCAATCTCCAGGTGAGGGCTGGAGATCACTGAAACTTACAACTGTTCTTTAGGTAGCAGAGATCAGTTCCTCTGGAGAAAATGGTGGACTCAGTGTCATTATACCCTGCTGAGGTCGCCACAGCAAATTGACACTGAGTGTCCAAGGCCGGGGCACCTGCCCAGAGCCTCTTTCTAGAGGCAGTTGTATTTATTTCCACAATGGGCCTTTTCCCTAGTATATACATAAATGGGATCTGCCATATGAACAGTGCAGAAATGGTATTAAAATCACAGGGGGATGCTCTCCTGATGGTTACACGGCAGCCCCACAATTATGGAACAACCTCTCCCAGAGAGGTGTGCCCGCCCTTCCCCATTGCCAATCTTCAGGGGGCAGTCGATGACAGCTTTATTTAGGACCGCATTTGATTAATTTCACTTTCATTATCCGCAGTCCCCATTGGAGCTTTTAAATTGTGACTTTTTATGGGTTTTACTATTGTTATTTTATTGTGTTTTTATACTGTTTTGTTCATATTGTAAGCCTTGAGTTCCGCAAGGGAGAAAGATGGCTAATGGATGTTTTAAGTAAATAAAAATGGGAATGCCTGCAATGCCAATGGCTGAAACAAAGGTCCACAGTGATAACATATGAACATAGAAAGAAACTTTAAAAGGGCACGTTCATTCATTCATTCCTAGTTGAAAATCTTCTGGTCAGTCTGGGATTGTTGGCTTGTCACATGTGAATGCGGACATCCATTAAACACTGAACTTTCGCTGTGCCTATACATATACAAATATATTAATACACTCGCACACATATAGACCAGTGTTCCCTCTAAGCTGAGTTAGTGTGAGCTAGCTCACAGTTTTTTAGCCTCCAGCTCACACATTTTTGTCTTAGCTCCGGAAGGATGGCTCCAGAGCAAACTAGTTTATGCAGAAGACTCCACAGCTTAGAGGGAGCACTGATATACACACAGGTAAACACTAACACTCAGCAAGCGATGTCCAAGTATCCCCCCACTTTCAAGACAGGTTTCCTCTGCAGCTAAGGTTACATCATGTAATGCAATGGCAGAGTTCCTCAGAGCGATAAAGTCCCCACCGCCACCAGCTAATGGGAGTTCTTTCCACTCCACGCAATTGCCAGCCTGCCCTGATCTTTGTCAAAGCCGTCCAGACGGAGTCTGAGACAGAAGCCTTGTGTTTATATCTCGCACGGTATGGTCTTTGGGACAGGGCCAGCTCCAGCTTTCCCCAATTTTAAGCCACATTCCTGGCATATTGCTGTGGGCTCCGTCTGTGGCAGAGCTGGGCCCAGACCAGGTTTCTGTGACTATCGACAGAAAACAGCCGCTGCCTTCTTGAGCCAGATGTGCACCCGAACGCTACAGAAGGCTGGCTTTGATGGCCGCCGCGGCTAAAATGATTGCAGGGCACAGTTAGGAAAAACACCTTGAGAACTAGGAGAGAATTCTTAGAAAGAACAATTTCTGTTCCTGAGGTGAGAAACTAGAGCATGTTTCTAAAGTGAAACAACAGGATGTTAGTTTCGGGGAGCAAAGCCCCCAAACTGCTTGCAAAACATGTTCCTGGCTTTGGATGTTAAGCTATCTTTCCACCTTCCTCAAGCCCAGAATTCTATGGAGCATCTCCCGGGCGAACAAATCTACAGGAAGGCTGGTGAAGTCTCCTTGCTGTTCTCACCTCCACAAGGTTCCAGGACTGGCCTAGCAACCAGTAGAAGACCAGAGGGAGGGCGACATGAGGGTGGCCATTGGTTTGACCACAGAGTTTCAGGTGATTCCTAAAGAGGCATGATGTCTCTTCCAGGTCTTCCCCAGAAGTGACATTATACCATAGGACCAATGGCCATTTTTTAAAATAAGTTCTCCAGTCACCGATAAAGCTCTGAGTTCCTACTGGGGCACTGGCAGTCCTATCAACCACAGGCCAAAAAAGACAGAAATCTCTGTACTTGAAAAGTGATCACAAGATAGGGCTGCCAAGTCCCCCCGGGGAACCCCACCTCGGCGTGCGCGTCACCAGGAAGTGACGTTATGACGCCGGGCACACTGGGGGCGGGGCCACAACCATCTGAGGGGGAAACTCTATGACGGGAGTCCCCCGCTCCCGACGATTTTCGACTTGGCAACCCTATCACAAGACCCATTTCTCTGTTATTTATATATTTTGAAAATTTACACATATACCACGTCATCTATAACTTTCTCAAATGACAGCAGAGAAAAAGTCAGGCTAGGATTTCCAGCTCTGGCTTGGGAAATTCCTGGGCCTTTGGGGAGTGGTAAGAGCTCAGCAGGGCTGTCAATTGGCTTGCCAACTCCAGGTTGGGAAATTCCTGCAGATTTGGGGTGGAGTCTGGGGAGGGTGGGGTTTGTGGTGGGACCTTGACACACGTAATGCCATAAACTCCACCCTCCAAAACCTGATTTGCTCCAGGGGGAACTGATCTCTGTAGTATGGAGATCGGTTGTAATTCCAGGAGATCTCCAGGCCCCACCTGGAGGTTGGCAACTCTACTTGTGGAATAAGCTTTTGTGCAGGCTAAATGTGATTTTCAAGGCTTGACCCATTGCTGTAACACCCATTCAAAGAACCCAGAATCACACTGAAGATTAAAATTCCATTTTCAAAGTTATACACTTAGGTTAAGAAGAAGAAGAGAAGAAGAGGTTGGATTTATACCGCGCCCTTCACTTGGGAGACTTGGAGTGGCTTACAGACACCCTGTGAGGTAGGTGGGGCTGAGAGAGCTCTTTCAAGGACTGCTCTTGAGAGAACAGCTCTGAAAGCGCCATGACTGACCCAAGGTCACACCAGCAGCTACAAGTGGAGGAGTGGGGAATCAAACCCGGTTCTACCAGACTAGAGTCCACGCACTTAACCACTACACCAAATTGAGCTGGAATAAGCAAACCAGACCACAGACCAGCCTATGAGAACTAGAGAAAATCCAGTGACCATAAAAGCCCAGTGTTAAATCTCTCATTGTGCTATATATCTGGAAGCAGGCAAACTTTGTACACCTTGTGAGGGGGAGAAAGAGAGAGAGAGAATAACAACTCCCAAGAACAGAGATCAATTGCCTCCTAAGAAATGGTTCTGATATTCTGAAATGTTCTTATATGTTTCTGATTTTTTTTAAAGTTTAATTCTTGTTGCTGAACTAACTGCCCTTGCATCTTGGCTCACTGAACAACAGAGAGTTAAGGCCAAACCAAAGATCCAGCACCAAGCAAAGCTAAACACTGCAACCTGAATTTATAAAAAATTATTCTATTTTTGATAGGAATGGGGCAGGGCCAAGTGTTATTTGGGGCACTGAAGCCCCACCCTGACTGCTGGAAATCTTCATCTCTTCCCCCTCTTTCCTGTCTGGCTTCTTTCAGCACGCATGACCCTATTTGCAAGAGCTTCTTCATGATCAGCATAGCAAGAAACTTGATTCTTTAGAAGAAGGAGAAAAAATAAAACAGATTCTTTGCACTCTTTGCTCACCGTGAAACAACCTGGCCTTCTTAAAGCTACCTCTGGGACAAAGCAGGGCACTGGCATTTACTAGGAAAAAGGCCCGTTGTGGAAATAAATATAACGGCCTCTAGAAAGAGGCTCTGGGCAGGTGCCCCGGCCTTGGACACTCAGTGTCAATTTGCTGTGGCGACCTCAGCAGGGTATAATGACACTGAGTCCACCATTTTCTCCAGAGGAACTGATCTCTGCTACCTAAAGAACAGTTGTGATTTTGAGTGATCTCCAGCCCTCACCTAGACATTGGCAACGATGGTTCCCCAGAAGGGAATAGTTGGATTGGAGGGTGGAGTCTATGGCTTTGTACCTGTCCGAGGTCCCACGCCTCCTGAAACCTCATCCTCTCCAGGCTCCATCCCTCACATCTCCAGGAATTTCCCACCTGGAGTTGGCAACCCTATCTCCTTCCCAGCCGATCATCATCTTACCTTTATTTCCCCCTCACTCTTCAGCTTTCCACCCCCCACACACCTGCAGCCTCTCCTGTGCTCTGAAGCCCTGACTGCTACGTCACATTGGCTGTCATATGGGGGCCACCTCAGCAGCATATAAGGATACAGAACCCACCATTTTCTCCAGGGAAACTGATCTCTGCCATCTGGAAAGCAGTTGTAATTCTGAGTGATCTCCAGCCCTCACCTGGAGATTGGACACATTTTACCTCAGAACAGCAAAACTGTTTAGAATGTTAGAGGCAAAAGACAATCAAGTTGCATATGCAAACAACCTCTGTATTCCGAGGCAGAGGCCAATGAGGCTGCATATGCAAATAACCTCTGTGTTCTGACTGGCTATGGGGGGGAAAGGAACTGCAAAATGTTTAGAATGTTGGAGGCAGGACTCAGGCAAAGCAGCCACTGGATAGGGAGACCCTCTGAATGACAGATCAGAGAGCAAACTGCTTTTGGAGCGTGTGGAATGTTCTAGAGAAGTGCCACCACCATTCGGCTTTTATTTATAAGGGAGATTTCATTTGTACTCGGCCTTTATCCGCAGTGGGGGCCCAAAGCAGCTTACAACATTCTCCTCTCCTCCATTTTATCTTCACAACAATCCTTTGAGGTAGGTTAGGCGGAGAGAGTGTGACTGGCTGGCCCAAGGTCAACCAGCAAGCTTCCATGGTGCGAGATCACTGTCAAAACTGTGATTCCAGCTGTCTTTGCTTAGGAACAATTGTGAAATTAGGTAATTTCAGTCTCTGGACTGAAGGGCCTTCTGGATCCCTCCCTTTAGAAGGCAATGTAGAATCCAAGTATAAAAGTTTAGCATTGCCACCTCCAGGTGGGGCCTGGAGAGCTCTGAGAATTGCAACTGATCTCCAGACTAAAGAAATCAGGGAGGAAAATGGTGGCTTCAGGAGGGTGGGTTTTATGGCCTTTCCTCCCCACCCCAAAACCCACCTTTCCCCGGGCTCCACCCGCAAATCTCCAGGAACTTCCCAACCCTGAGTTGGCAACCCTATGTACAGTTTGCAAGTCTGAGCCGGTGAGACAGGGACCTGGACTTCCACCCCCAAAGTCCTGCTCTGATAATACCACTGCTTAGGAAAATGTTCCAATGAAGTCATCCAATTACATACTGAGGAGAGCAAATATACTAAGAGTGGTCCAGTGGGTACAGATCAGGGGCTTTTCACTCACATCACTGTCATCTTTGGCTAAGGAACCATGTGAACAGCAGCCAGGTTATTATCTGTCCTGCACAGAGGCGGGTGGAGTGAAGAGTTCCCTGGAGAAAGACAAGGGCCCTGTGAACGAGCCATTGTAATCCATGGAAGGGCATGGCTGGCCGGCCCAGTCCAGGCAATCAGGGATTGTTGTTTCAAGATAACAACCGGGTGTTAATAACCTCTGGGTCCCTGATAGGGCAGAACGAGCCCTCTGTCGGCAAAACTACCAAGCCCTTTTGAACTGTTGTTGAACCGCTTCTTCAATCAGTGTCCCCCAGTTTGCAAATTCGCTTTCCAAAGCCTTGCCAATGACGTACACCCATCCAAAGCAGGGGATGAACCAGGCGAGCTGATAAAACGGCAAGCTGATAATACAGCAACCTGTAAAGATAGCTGGTCCACCCGAATATGTATGGTAAGGTAAGGTCAACAACAGCATGCAGTAAAATGCAATAAAGGCAATGTTGCTAAACCTTTGTGCGTGGCCAAATGAAATGAGAAACACTGCAAAAAGACAAGCTAGTCATTAAAATAATCATTCAAAAGCAATGATAATTAACTAAGCCCAGAATCATTAAACAAGAAGACAGTGTGGTGCCAGTTTGGTGTAGTGGTTAAGTGCATGGGCTCTAATCTGGGAGAAACAGGTCTGATTTCCCAGTCCTCCACTTGTAGCTGCTGGATGACCTTGGGCAAGCCATAGTTCTGTCAGAGCTGTTCTTGAAAAAGAGCAGTTTCTGTCAGAGCTCTCTCAGTCTCACCTACCTCACAGGGTGTCTTTTGTGGGGAGGGGAAGGGAAAGGAGTTTGTAAGCCACTCTGAGACTCCTTTGGGTAGTGAAGGGCGGGGTATAAATCCAATCTCCTCCTCCTCTCCCCCTCCTCCTCTTCCTTCTTCTGACCAAATGACATATGACCTGGGGGAAATCTGTGATCCAATTCCCCAGTGTATAAATTAGGTGCAAAAAGCATTCACAAAGGAAGGCTGGGGATATGGATTTCGGGGACAGGTAGGTTTACTCCCCTCCCAAGACATAGATCTTATCAATTTTAGCCCTGATAGGGAGAAAAGAGGGGAGGGGAGGCAGCATGGTATAGCCCGATCTTATCAGATCTCGGAAGCTAATCTGGATCAATACTTGGAAGGGGAACCACCAAAGAAGACGCTGCAGAGGCAGGCAATGGCAAACCATCTCCGATGCTCGCTTGCCTCTAAAGCCCCTTGCTGGGGTCACATCAGAGAGCCAGTGTGGTGTGGTGGTTAAGAGCGGCAGATTCTAATCTGGAGAGCCGAGTTTGATTCCTCATTCCTCCTCCACGTAAAGCCTGCTGGGTGACCTTGGGCCAGTCACAGCTCTCTCAGAGCTCTCTCAGCCCCCCCTGCCTCACAAGGTCCCTGTTGTGGGGAGCGGAAGGGAATGTGCTTGTAAGCAGTGCTCCCTCTAAGCTGTAGAGCCTTGTGAGCAAAAATTCTACTTTGTGAGTTACTGGCATTAAAGTTGTGTGCAAGCAGTTTGGCTACTGCTTAAATTAGTTTGCTCTGGAGCCATCCATCCTGAGCTAACATAAAAATGTGTGAGCTGGAGGCTAAAAAACTGTGAGCTAGCTCACACTAACTCAGCTTAGAGGGAACACTGGTTGTAAGCCACTTTGAGACTCCTTAAGAAAGAGAAAAACGAGGTATAAAAACCTAGCCGTCTTCTTCTTCGTAAGCTGGCATTGTCTTAATGGCACTTTACACACACAGGATGGGGGAAAAGTCACAAATGAGTAGCAAGGTTTAAAGAAACCCAGAGAGAGGCATTTATGATTGGGGAAATAGTACAGGATGGAGAGTTCACCTCCCCTTCCCCTTCCCCAGCTCTGTGACCCCGGTCTGGGGCCTCCTCCCCTGAAGTTACTTATTACCGATAATCACCTCGAGATTAGACTACTGTAACACTCTCTACATGGGGCTGCCTTTGTCGCAAGTTCGGAAGCTCCAGTTAGTATAGAATGCTGCAGCCAGGCTTTTGATGGGCCTCCCTAGATGGGAGCACATCCGGCCTGTGCTGAAAGCACTGCACTGGCTACCAATAGCTTTCCGAATTCACTTCAAGGTGCTGGTACTTACCCTATATGGCCAGGGTCCGATGTACCTGAGGGACCGCCTTTCCCCATACGTACCCCAGAGAGCACTACGGTCGGGGGCCCAACATCGCTTAGTAATCCCAGGCCCCAGGGAGGCCAGGCTTGCGGCAACCAGGGCCAAGGCCTTTTCAGTGGTGGCTCCTACCTGGTGGAATGAGCTCCCAGAGGAGACCAGGGCCCTGTGGGACCTTTCACAGTTCGGCAGGGCCTGCAAGATGGAGCTCTTCCGCCAGGCTTTCAATTAGGAGCCGCCACTATCACCACCACCAACGATCTGGTGGTAACGACGGGGTGATGGGATGGCCTAATATAAAGATCTCGCTGCAGTATTGTGATGGGGTTGGGGCCGTTGAAGCGGGCTTTTGGGTACATCTATAGGTCACCATCTGATTTGAGTGATTTGATCCAATTGGTAACATAATTGAGCACTTTATTACTGTTAAATATGGCACATGTTGCCCTCATTTGCAAGCCGCCCTGAGCCCGTTCGCAGGGAGGGTGGGATATAAGTGTAATAAAAAATAAAAAATAAAATAAAATAAATATCACAGCTATATCACAGACCAAGGAATCTGATCACAGATCCTCAGCACTGTGTGCAGTCTGGTCTTTAAATACAATCTTTCCCCAGTCTGGGGAAGGCTGTTCCAATGAACCATTTCGAACTGGGTACTCACACTGGGGTCTACGAAGAAACAGGTCAGAAACTGGACAGAAACAGGTCAGTAGTTCGACCTCATTCTCTAGAAGCTGGGAAAGAATCCACACGTCAGAAGAACAGATTAAGATCCGGAATGGGGATTTTTGCCTTTGAAAGGATTGTCTCCTGTATTTGGATGGTCTTTCTTGATACATTCACCCTCCCTGTTCTGGTGGGTCTACTGCTCTCTGTCCCGGAGTGGGGGGAAGCGGGGAGCGTTTCAGCCTCCCTCTTCTTTGGCTTGTTTGCAAAATGCAGCTGAGTCAGACGTAGTAATAAGCCATCCATGTGCATGTCATATGTCTACAATGAGAAGGCTTTCCTTCGCTACCTTCCAACTCTCACTGCGGCTCAGTCAAACATTTTGTGCTGAATTCCTGGTTCTGGACGGCAGTCAATTTTCCAGGCCTGGCCTCCTTTACAAGGGACCCTGCTAAAAGATCAAAGGTTCGTCGTCCTCCCACAGAGGCTGACTACATATATTTATTTCCCCCCAAAATGGGGAGAGCTTTGTTGATCATATACAGTGTAACAAAATAGGATTCTTTTTTTCCCTGAAGACTTGTTTTTTTTTTTTATTAGAAAATGGACAGTCTCAAGTGTCTGTGTACACTGCTATTTAGAGCAGAGCCAAATTTTTGTTTGTTTGTTTTCAGAAGAGTTGAAGCCACTTGGAAAAACAATTATTGCTGCCCATATTACGTACCCTTGTACTTTCAACTCTGGACAAATAGGCTCTCCGTTCTTTCAGAAACCTGAAATATCCATTTCACCAGGTACCTGTATGCATCCATCTAGGGTTGCCAGCCTTTGGGTGGGGCCTGGAGATCCCCCAAACTTACTACTGACCCTCAGACAACACTTTCCCTGGAGGAAGTGGCACCTTCAGAGGGTAAACTCTATGACATCACATCCTTGCTGAGAGCTCCCTTCCCTCTCTAAACCCCGCCTTCCTCAGGCTCCACCCCCAATTCTCCAGGAATTTGGCAACCCCTACACCCATCACATTGAGCAAATTCTGGAGGACGGCAGAAGACAGAGGGGCCTGGCGTGATGTGGTCCATGGGGTCGCAAAGAGTTGGACTCGACTGTGCGACTGAAGGACAAAAAGACCCATCACAGAAAACAAGGCCTTTGTCTTTCAGCTCCTCTTAAAAATGATCGATTCTCCCTATCCATCTTCTAGGGGTGTGAAAGAAAGTAGGGTTCAGGTCCAGGCAGGGGAAATGATGACTTTGCCCGGCTTCCAATGGGCAGAATCAGCCTAGGAACCTGAGGGCTTTCAGCGCGGCCACTGACCTTTCGTGTCCCTGATCACTGCAGCTGGTGTAACCATTTTAAAAATTCTTCAGATGCTTTTAACAAGGCCATAGCACCGTTATTTGCATCCCCTTTCCCTATGGCAGAGAAGCAGTGGCAGGAACGAACGGCCAGGAACTCTGTCCGCGCACTGGTTCTTGCACTGCATGCTGTCACCCCTGCCCCACATCCCCTGCTCCTCTCCTTTTCTCCCATCATGCCTATGTAAAACCAATTATGCCCAGACCATCCATGGCCTGAAACCCCCTCCCTTTCCTATCAAGCCTTGCTGCAGTGCATCTCAGAAGGCAAGGGGGTGGGAGTGTAAGGCCCCTTAAAGGGTTAGAAAAGGTGAACCACCTCGTGTCACTTTGAAGGGATTGTTTAGCTCTGGGCCCCCCTAGAGATGGCAGAGGGAGTGTCCACACTCCCCACAGCAACTTCAAAGAATCCCCTTTTACCTGGAGACAACAGGTTTCTTTTTCTTTGAATTAAAGGGGAAAGTCCTGGATCTGCCACGTGTCATGTCTGACCTGAGCTTGCTGCCATGCGGACATTCCTCTTTAATGCTGGGGCTCCCTGCTTTATTTGGCTGGTCCTGATCCTGCACCATCCTCAGCAAACTGCCAACCGGGCATGAAGCTTTGCCGGCCATTGTCTTTGCATCCGGTAAAGTAAAGGTTCACCTGTTAAGGCCTCGTGCATCAGGTTTGTGCTCAAGGCCCTGGAAGAGAGCCTGGTATTTTAAAAAACAAAACCGCTAGGAAGTCTGCTTCTTTCTGTACACAGTCTGGTTTTCATTTGCATCTCCGTGCCTCCAAATGAGGCCCGTAGAGCTCATAATCCATCAAGCAAGGGTAGCCAATCAACCCGCAAGGGGTCAACACGAATGCAAGAAACAGCTTTCTACCCAGTCGGAACGTGAGCGACCACCTAGCTCAGCACCCTCGACTCTGACTGACAGCAGCCCTCGAGCTGAAAGAAGTCTTCCCTTCCCAACACCTGGAAACTGCGCTCTCTTAACTGGAGATGCCAAGGATCGGGCAAGCGGATCCCATGCTCTCCCAGGGAGCCGGAAAACGTCTTGGTTTGCTGCCTCTCTCAGAGTGCAAAATGGCAGAGCTGCCAAGCATCTGGCAATCGAGCACGCACACGGTGGGCTTAAGTCAGCAGGAGCACACAAGACCTTGTTGAAATGGAAACCATCTTCAGCTCTTGTTCTGAGACCCACTCCTCTCTTCCCCCCCCCTCAAACTTTCAGGCCCTGACCTGGATCACCTGAGCTCATCAGATCTCAGAAGCTAAGCAGGGTCAGCCCCGGCTAGTACCTGGGTGGGAGACCACCGAGGAAGGCCAGGGCAGACCACTTCTGAAGGTCTCTTGCCTTGGAAACCTGATGGGGTCGCCGTAAATCAGCTGTGACTTTGGGGGGGGGGAGCTTTCAGAATCCTTCCTTGCAGGTCGATCCCCACCCAGATGCAGCGTGCATCACGATGGGGGGAAAAGAGGAAGAGGGAATGTGGCACGGTCCAAACAACATCGACAAACTATCTGGGCTTCTGGGTTCTGTTCGTGGTTGGGAACTGCGCTGCGCCAGCCAGCAAGGCTGCAGCTGATTTGGCAGCTGGGCTGAACTTGTCATACTAATCCCAACAAGAACCATCTGGGCCAAGCAGCTTGATCCGAGCTGGGAAATCAGTTCAAGATCTGAGCCTTGCCTCCTGCACCAAGGACACCCCACGTTGCCCGGAACGCTTGCTTACATCTGGCATGTACAGAACGATTTTCAGCACTGCTCATTTGCCCACAGACCACGCCCGGGGAAACATGTTCCCTCTAGAAGCTCAGATGCACCAGTTTGATTCCCTCCCCTCCTCGCTCTCCCCAGTTGTTTCCTTAGTCTTCCTGGGAAATAATTAGGCATCTCTATTTGTCAGCATTGACCCGGGGCTATAAATACACAGTCGCATATTGCAGACACAGTTGTAAATATTGTTTTAGCAGGTTTTATGGTCTTTTCAGCTGGAGATGCTCTGGGCCGGGGAGAGGAAGGTTTCGAGAACTGGCCGCGTTGCAAACCAAACCTCTTCCCTGATGAATAAATATATCAAGCAAGTCGCATAGCAAGAACCAGCAATATACTTTATTTTGTCTTGTTTACAGCTCAAGTTTAAATGGCTTCTTTTGCTGCACAGAACTGGAAGCGATTATAGTTTCCAGAGATGCTTTAGTTATAGTACTACTGAGCTATTTGGAAGATTGGATCAAGGGATCAAACTGAATTTATCTCAATATATCAGACGAAGCGAGCTCTGGGTCACGGGAGCTTATGCTGGAATATATTTTATTAGTCTTTAAAGTACCACCAAACAACTGTTTTATTTATTTCTCATTTGAGAGCCAGCGTGGCAGAGTGCAGTTAGAGTACTGAACTAGGATGGGGGGGAGACCCAAAATGCACTTGTACATCATTGGATAGTGTGCTTTCATTACACAAAAGCCATCACTCGTGGCTAGGTTGGCTTGTCTGCACAGGATACTTCAGGCATGAGTTATTACCGTAGTCTGCACGACAGCACAACAGCCAAGGATGTGTGGATACATTCCAGGATTCAAATCCTCTCTTCGGGAGGAAAAGCGAGCTTGAGTTACCCTCTCAGCCTAACTACCTCGCAAGCTTGTCGTCAGGACAAAATGGGAAAGGGAGAATGATCATGCATGAGACATAAGACGTTCACTTCTAAGTCACTAGCACTCTTGTTGCGGGATCATGTTGATCTATCTTAGCTGTTGTGGCCCTTTTTTACCGCAGTGCTTAGGTCTTGTGCTCCCTTTTTACACACCCAGGGGAAGTGCTTGCCACTTTGGGGTCAGGATGCAATCCTGGAGGTTTTCTGTCATCTTCTGGGCATGGAACAGCAGTCACTGCAGGTCTGGAGGGGGAGGTATTTGGGAACCTCCTGCACTGTGCAGGGGGTTGGACTAGATGACCCTGGAGGCAATGCTCCCTCTCAGCTATGGAGTCTTGTGAGCAAAAATTCTACTTTGTGAGCTACTGGCATTAAAGTTGTGAGCGAGCGATTTGGCTGCTGCATAAATTAGTTTGTTCTGGAGCCCTCCTTCCTGAGCGAAGACAAAAATGTGTGAGCCGGAGGTTAAAAAACTGTGAGCTAGCTCACACTAACTCAGCTTAGAGGGAACACTGCCTGGAGGTCCCTTCCAATTCTATGATTCTATGAAACATGTATATCCTGACTTTTCTCCAAGGCACTCGGGGGGCACGCATTATTCTCCTGCATTTTATCCTCACCACAACCCTGTGAGGTAGGCTAGGCTGAAAGAGAGGAGGCCACCTTCTCTGGCTCTGATCCCATGCACACAGATCACCATGGTTTCATGCGTCTCTCTTCCACCTATCTGGTCAAAGTGAAACTCTGGGCTAGAAGTATGATTTTCACCTCCCTTAGCTGTCCTTCTGAACTTGACTCAAAGCTTTGGTTCAAATAACGACCTCTTCTCATTCTCTCCTCCCTTCCATTTCCCCCCCTCCTTTTCTTGAAATGTCTATATTATTCCTGGCACAGGAAAGGTCAAGTTACTATGGCACTGTTTGAAACCGTCCCCAAACAACAAAGGGTCTATCTGTCTGCTGCCCCTGCTGCTCTGTTTCCCTATTAAGAAAGGATAAATAAATATAGGAAACTATGAAAGGACAACCTTTCTGGCAGAGCGTTATCTGCTACATCAGAAATAGATGCAAAACCACAATGTAAATCCAACATCCCTTTGACAAAAACTGAGCCAGTGGTGTTTTTGTTCAGGCTTCCTAGCTTCAGAATGTCCTTTTGCCACGTCAATTTATCTGCTGAACTGTTTCTGTTCATCTGCCAAGGAAACCCTGCGTCTTGCAGAGGGAAGAATCTGTAGTATGCTCTAGAGCAGGGGTGTCAAACACAAGGCCCGGGGGCCAGATCTGGCCCGTCTAGGGCTCTTGTGTGGCCCACGAGCAACTGATGCGAGGGAGGAAGTGCTGGGGGGGAGTGGGTGGAGCAACTCCATTGTAGCTTCAGCACAGCAGAGCAACCTCATCTGCAGCAGTCTATTTATTTATTTATTTATTTATTTTTCACATTTATATCCCGCCCTCCCCAGTGGGCTCAGGGCGGCTAACAGAGGCAAGGGCGTTAGCCTTGCCATAGATAAAAACATATAAAAACATAGTAAAAACATCCAACACTAAAACCACAGTACTCAATCCAATTACTAGTATCCTAATTCCAAGATGGTATCACCACAGTTCCAGTGTACGTGCCCAATGGCGACGGCTTATCAGATCTTCTACAGTTTCCAAGTTCTTCCTCGGGCTTCATTGATGCATCCTTTAAGATACCTTGATGGTGGTGGTATAATGGGGCGGTGGCTCCTACCCAAAGGCCTGGCGGAAGAGCTCCGTCTTATAGGCCCTGCGGAGCTGCACAAGGTCCCGCAGGGCCTGGCTCTCCCCCGGGAGCTCGTTCCACCAGGTAGAAGCCGCCACCGAAAAAGCCCTGGCCCTGGTCACAGCCAATTTGGCATCCTTGGGGCCCGGGATGACCAATAAATTTTGGGGCCCCGACCGTAGTGCTCTTGGGGGAACATGTGGGGCAAGGCGGTCCCTCAGGTAGGCATCATGGAAGCATCTACCCTGTGCTGCACTGCTGCCTCTCCAGTCTGCCTTTGTGGGTTTTCCTCTGCACCCCCCTCCCAGCTCATGGGGCTTTGCAGTGAGGATACACCAACTCGGAGCTTACCAGCTGCTGTCCTTTATACAGCTTCTATCTCCGACACCTCACGTTATGTTTTATGGCACACATGGCCCGGCAGGACAAAGTGACATTTATGTCAGATCCGGCCCTCATAACAAATGAGTTTGACACCTCTGCTCTAGAGGGTGCACAATTTGTGTGGACCACCAGCCAGGCCTATGGGGCCTCCACAGCCTCCCCTGTGACCCAAGGGCCAAATTAGACATGCATTTATGCACAGATCTACATGGAAAGAAGGGGTGTTTGGGTGCAGGTGAGGGCAGCTAAACCCTGCTCCCAAACACCCCCCTCTGTCTTGCCCTACTTCACCGCATTCTCTTGTTCGAAGCCATTATCTCACAGCCTGGCTCACTTCCCACTGCAAATCCAGGATGGGAGAGAAATGTTGTGGGCATCGCAGCGCAGGAAGGTAGATGGGGGGAGGGAGCAGGGTTTGGCTCTCCTCACCTGTTGTCTAAAATGCTAATGAGTGCCTAAAAAGAATCCAAGGTGCCTTACCGTGAGACATTTTAAAAACCTACAGTGTAAAAAACCCGAAATGCACAAAAAAATAAGCAAGCAGCAGCAGCAAAAACCATGACTGATTGTGAATAGAAACAAATTTAAGGGAAAAACACATACCACAAAAAAACAAAAACACAACCCCACCACCACCAATCAGCAAATAAGAACACACTAAATCAACATGTCAGGGAGTCGGGCTCACCTTAACCCATCAACAAATGCCCCCTAGACACATCTCTGGAAGGCCAAAAGTAAAGAAGCTAAACAGACCCTCCAAGGGCACCAAGGGCTTTTCTGCATTTTCATTTTCCAGGCTTCCAGTTCCCTGTTTTTTTGGGGGGTTTCCCCCCCTGTTCTGCATGTGTTCTGCTCCCTCTAGTGGTTAATCTGATATTACACCAGTTATGTCCAATTTATCTCCCTGCAGATTTAAACTGTAGGTTTTTATGCCGGACATACACCGGTATATCGAATCAAACACTAGAGGGAGCAAAACATGTGCACAACAGGGGAGGGACCCTGAAGAAACAGGAACTTGCAAGCGAGGAAAATGAAAATGTGGAAAAGCCCCAAGTTCCAAAGCATGAGAGCCACCATGAAAAAGTCCCTGTGCTGCTATCATTACCTTTATAAATGAAAGGGCAAAAAGAGGAATAAATACATGTGTGTGTCGCCAACACCTTCATTTGGGGCCTGAAAATATATTTATCTGTAGCTGCCTGTAGGAGAGCTGAGAGCCAGTGAGCTGTAGTGTGTCAAATGTCAGACTAAGGTCTGAGAGATGCAGGTTAAAATCCACACTGAACCATGACGCTCACTGGGTGAAGCTTGGGTGCTCTCTCAGCCTAACCCACCTTATAGGGATGCTGCAACAACTATGGGTTGTGGCTCTGCGGGGAAGAAACCATGCAAGCTGCCCTGGATGGGAGGGGAAAAAAGGTAAACTAGAAAGCAGTACCCCATTTCATATGGTAATCGTATTTATTTATTATTTATTTAATTAATTTATAGCCCACTCTCCCAAAGACCAGCTCAGAGTGATTAACATCAGTTTATAAATATACAATAAAAAAATTCCAATATCAAATAATTTGCAGCATATACCAATATGAGAGTGGTATATTAAAATATGGTACAATATAATAATGTTATACTGCCAGGGTTTCCAGCCTGCAACTGGGGCCTGGAGATTTCCCAGAATTACCATGGATTTCCAGACTATTGGAGAAAAAGACTGCTTTGGATGGTAGGCTCTTTGGCATGATACCAAGCTGAGACCCCTCTTCTCCCAAAATCCCACCTTCTCCAGGCCTCACCCCCAACTCTCCAGGAATATCACAACTTGGGAGTTGGCAACCCTATATACTGTGTTGTGTGTGTAATGGCCATGTCTTGCAGGGACAATTGTGTGCAGTTACTCATCTTCTCATTATAAAGCCTTGGAACCCAGTTTGAAAGCCCTTGAATTACGCAACACATTCTAAGAAGTCAAAGAACATGCAGATGCTCTTGTACACTGGAACGGTCACCCAGCACCCACAACCAATGTCCCATTCATTTTTATTTTGCCCACCGCACAATCCTGTTCTTCCCTCTACATTCATCAGCATTGTGCGATGACATCCTGTTTTGCTACCCCAACGGCGTTCCCAGAACAATTAGCGGAAGCTCGGTAGGAAACATTCACAAGGTGCTGATAGAGTGTCGGATAGAGACCAAAACGTTCTCTTCCAGCATGAGATGGCCAGAAAAACAATGGAATTTGTACAAGAGGAAACAAAAAAAAATCAAAGAAAACCCCCCACCAGCAGAGAAAATGCAACATGCCAGTTCCTTAGCATTGGGTTGAAGTCTAACGTATTAATGCATGCAGGGTGCCCAGGTTCCCATTCTAGCATGCAATCAACATCCACTTGCAAACTCAAGAATGCCAGCAAGACCCCACTTCAACAAGGGATCTCTCACTCACTGGGCAGCTGTCTTTTTTTTGCCATCAAATCACAGCTGGCTCATGGCAACTCCAGGGGGTTTTCAAGGCGAGAGTGGTTTGCCATTGGCTGTCACTGCACCACGACCCTGGTATTCCTTGGTGGTCTCCCATCCAAATACTAACCAGGGCCAACCCTGCTTATTTTCCAAGATCTGATGAGGCTCGGCTAGCCTGGGCTATCCAGGTCAGGGCTTAGGGCCCAGCAACACATTACAAAATCTTCATATTTGCTGATCTGGATGGCCCTCGGCTAGGATAAAAGAGGGATGGGAGAATCGCATCCATCGTCCTGAACTCCTTGGAGGAAGCAAGAAAGAATGAGTTACACAGGCTGCGGTCACACGGAGCATTAGGCACGCTAGAGAGACGGAAGATAGGCGGATTTTCCGGGCGCGATCTCACCGCCACATCCGGGAAGCGTAGAGCTCCCGTGGCTCACCCGAGGCTTCACTCCGAAGATGCGCTGTAAAAACTAGCATCTCCGAGGTACTAGTTTCTGGAAACTGCGGGGCATGGGCGGGCGTCTGATCGTGTTTCCGGTGGTAGTTCCGGCGCCCGCCCATGTCCCCTTGCAAAAAGGGTTTTTTCCCCCAAGTCTCCACGGATGCGCACAAGCACCCAACGGAGCATGCGCACACTTTAGTTTAACAAAAAACCCACACCCCCGTTTGCCCCCGCGCATTATTTTGCCCCGGGGCAAACAGCCACGCTTCCCCCCCCCCGCACGCATTTTCCGGCCCGTATAACCGGGGCCCCAGATAAGCACAGCTTGTGCAGAGCAGAAGTGAAGAAACTGAGGCAGGAAGTCCCTGGTTCAACTTTTGCCTCTCTCAGAAATTTTCCAGAGTGCCTCATGCAAGCCACCACCTAGCTTCAGACCTCTTGTAATTAGGGACCAAATATTAATACTGACCTACCAATGGTATTGCCCTGACCTGGATGGCCCAGGCTAACCTGATTTCATCAGCCATTGGAAGCTAACTAGGGTCCACCTTGGTTTGTGCATGGATGGGCGACCACCAAGGAAGTTCAGGGTTGGGATGCAGGGGCAGGCAACAGCAAACCACCTCTGTTGATCTCTGAGTGGTCTATTAATATGAGGGCTTTCATCCATGTGTTAGCTGAGACTTGCTAGCAATTCACACACACGTATTTGTTGGGGAGCAGCATGGGGGCTTTGTATCAAACGTGCCATTAGAGTTCTGTGCCTCCTGGACACATGGCTTTCCTGTTCGCGGTTGCGGCCCACAAGGAGGAGAGGCTTTCATGTTCTCAAACTGCCCCATGGATCTACTGTTGGCTCCATTGTAAAAATCACACTGTTGACACGGCTACATGTGCGCTTCACAATGGCGCCCGCTGTGGCTCCATGGGGTGGTTTGAGGATGCAAAAACAGTATGGGGGTGTGTGTGTGCTACAGATGCTTCTCCCTGCCTGCTGTTGTTGCAAATGGAAGACAGTCGTGTGCATGTGGAGGACACAAAACTCCCATTGCACGTGTGTTACAAAGTCCTCATACTTTTAGAATGTGTAGATGGATAGCTGTCCATGTGTAGATGGACCCTGAGAAAGCATGGGAAGGACCTCGGCATGGTACAGTGCCATACAGCCCACCCTCCAAAGCTGCCACGTCCTCCAGGGGAACTGATCTCTGTAGTCTGGAGATCAATTGCAGAAACAGGAGACTGCCAAGCCCCACTTGGGAGGTTGGCAACCCTCATTCTACCTCTCTATTCCCACTACAGGGAGCTGCGGTGGCTCAAGTGGTTAAGACGCTGAACTGCAGGCTGTGGAAGGTCAGTAGTTCAGCAGTTCGTGACCCGAGTGCGCCGCATGACGGAGTGAGCTCCCGTCTCTAGTTCCAGCTCCTGCCAACCTAGCAGTTCGAAAGCAAGAAATTGCTTCAATGGGAAGGTAACAGCGTTCCGTGCACCTTGGTGTTTAGTCATGCCGGCCACATGACCACGGAAACGTCTTTGGACAGCGCTGGCTCTTCGGCTTTGAAACGGAGATGAGCACTGCAACCCTAGAGTCGGACTCGACTGGCTTTCGAGCAAGGGAACCTTTACCTTTACTATTCCCACTACATTCCCCTGCTCATTTCTGGCAAGATTTTGGAAAGGTGGGATGCAACAGAGCAATACATGAAGCAGCCTCACATGGAATAGACCATTGGTCTGTCAAGGTTAGTATTGTCTACTCTGACTGGCAGTGGCTCTCCAAGGTGGTCTTCCACGTCACTGGCTACCTGGAAATGCTAGGGTCTGGGGGGGCTGAGTCTGGGATCTCTGGCATCCAAAGCAGACGTTCTACCACTAAGCCACAGTATCTCCCCTAAACAAATGTGTAGGCCAAGGCTGCATCCACACATAATTGCACTCTTATCATAAGGTATTCCATGTTGTGTGAGGGGCTGTGCTTCACAGCGGCTTGGTAGCTTCAGCAGGTGGCCGGCCCCCTCCTGCCAGGAAATGGGCGGGGAGTTCACCAGAAGCATGTTATACCCACATTCCAACATCTGCACTGCTTTCCTGTTGAGCTCTAGACAAAATTCAATGGGTTGTTTTTTGATCCATGACACCCCTATGTCCCTTCACCAGCTTCGGCTCAGGGTTCTGTAGCTTTCCAAAGAACTGTAAAGATCTGATTACAAAGAGGGACCTTATCTGATCTGTGTGCACTCTATGAGCAATTTGACTGTGCAATCATTAAGTGCTACAATGTTCAGAGGACCTGCTTAGAGGGAATATTGGTTGCAACCTCAGAAAGGACCTTTTCGGTCACGGCACCGAATGTAGGGAATTTCCTTTCCAGGGAGATTTGCCTATCGCTGTCTTCCAGTGCTGCATGAAGACTTTTCCTCTTTTGTCTGGCTTTTTGTCTTATTTAAAATATTGTTGATAACTGGCCTTTTTGCCCGATTAATTTTGCCTTAAGGCAACAACAAAAAATTTAAAAGATATTAAAAATCAACTTTATAAACTCTATAAATGTGTTTGCTTTTAAATTCTGTTTATTTATAAATGCATCTGTGTCCTGTTTTTCAACCTGATTTTAAATACATTTTTAAACTAGGGTCACCAGTCCCCACTGGCCATGGGGGGGGGTAGGATTGCCAGAGCCAGGTTGGGAAACGCCTGTAGATGTGGGGAAGGAGCCTGGGGGGGGGCAGGGACCGCAGGGGGGACCAATGCCATGCAGACCACCCTCCAAAGCAGCCACTTTCTCCAGAACAACTGGTCTCTGTAGTTTGGAGATGAGCTATAATTCTGGGGGATTCCCAGGTCCCACCTGGAGGCTGGCATCCCTATATTAAACTCTATACACTTCTGGTTTGTTTTTCAGTGCCGGTCTTACATACACATTGGTGGAAAGTGCCATCAAGTTGAAGCTGACTTATGGCGATCCTGTAGGCTTTTCAAGGCAAGGGGTGAATGGAGGTGATTTGCCGTGGCCTGCCTTTGCGTTGTGACCCTGGACTTCCTTGGCATCCAAGGACTAACCTTTTTAACGTCCGAGATCTGGCAGGATTGGCCTAGCCTGGGCCATCCCAGGCAGGGCTTTACACACACACACACACACACACACACACACACACACACACACACTGTTTTAACATTGATTTTAAATGTCTTTTTAATTGTCGTTTGCTGCCTTAAGGGCCCTAATTGGGCAGGAAGGTGGACTAAAATGGCTTTAAATAAAATAAAATAAGCAGCATCACACTATTCTAAGCCATCGACTTCAATGGACTCAGAGGGGCATTAACTCTGCCTAGGGTTGTACAGCTAGCCTATGTCATGGTACTTTCAGCTCTCTGAATAATAAAGAAAAAAAAACTATTGACTGTCCTGGCAGTGCCCGGAGCTGGTTCTGGACATTGGTAGCGAGGCCCACGAGGATCTTCCAGAAATGCAGTACCACGCAACCTCAAGCGCACCCTTCCCCATAACTGCTGAACACCTTTGTGCCTCTAACTGGCCCCACTCCTTTGACAACGGAGGCCAAAAACGCTGCCCCCACTGGGCTGGCACGGCTCTGTGTTTTCTTGACACACCCAGCCGAGCCGCTGGCTCCACACTGACCAGTTTGCCTCTGCACACGCCTATGGGGGGGGCGGGGAGGATAGGTTTTTGTTTTTTTCCATTTTGCAAACGAGTCTTCTTGTGGCATTCCAACAAAAACATCTCAATGGGATTACATCAAGATATTTTCTTTGTCTGTCGCGTTCGCGCCACAGGGATAGAAAATCCAGCTTTTCACCACCGAAACTTCTCCGGGGTGGTTTGACTGACCTCATTCCTCTGCAAAAAAGGAGAGAAAGATTCAGACTCTGAAAGATGGAGGGGAGGAGCCGGCGCGGCTCAGTGGGTTGCAGCCATGGGCTCCTGGCGCACGGCAAGAACTGGGCTCACACCCAAGGTTAACAGAGCAATGTGCCATTCAGTCCCAAACAGGGTGGCGCAGGATGGAAAGTAATCAACAGGCCTCCTTTCTAGCGACCACCCTGGGATCCTGCTGCGATCTCAGGATGCAAAGGAATCCTAATGTCCTGGCGATCTATAATAGCAGGGGCAGTACTGGGGGAGGCAGAGCAGGATGGGTAGCCAGGGAGCAGAACTGCATTGCCTAGAGCAGTGGTGTCGAACTCATTTGTTATGAGGGCCGGATCTGACATAAATGAGACCTTCTTGGGCCGGGCTATGAGTGTCATAAAATGTAACGCCAGGTAGCGGAGATATAAACTTTATAAAAGACACAGACAGAAACAATTAAAGATTTTTTTAAACTTTAAATAAAGCATGCTTAGAACATAAAAACATAAGAGATGCCAATGTTGGATCAGGCCAAAGGCCCATCCAGTCCAACACTCTGTATCACACAGTGGCCAGAAATACCAGGTGCCATCAGGAGGTCCACCAGTGGGGCCAGGACACTAGAAGCCCTCCCACTGTTGACCCCCCCAAGCACCAAGATGGCAGAAGCATCACTTGCCCCAGAGTCCCTATCTATACCTTGTGGCTAATAGCCACTGATGGACCTCTGCTCCATATGCTTATCTAAAACGTTAGCACTCCTGCAATATTTTGTTTATTTAACAGTGTCTGATAACTGACACTTCTTCCTCTGAGTTATTGCATCAAAATGTCTGTGCTGTCGCAATCTTGAGTTTGCTGTTCAAGTGTATATCTGTAAGCTGCAAACCTACTTTTGATTTACTGACATTCACCACACAAATCTCATGCGCAGAGTTCTGAGTCTAGGACCCAGGTTAAAACATGAAATGGCTGAGTGATTAAGAGA
>NW_015164702.1:456785-457324 GCF_001447785.1 Gekko japonicus
AGGAGACCAGTCCTGATCTGGATAGTCCAGGCTAGCTTGATCACTTTAGATCTCAGAAGCTAAGCAAGGTCAGCCCTGGCTAGTATTTGGATGGGGGAGCTTCAAGGAATACCAGGGCCATGACAAGAGGGCAGACAATGGCAAACTACCTTGGAACGTCTCTTGCCTTGAAAGCCCCATGGGATTGCCATAAGTCAGCTGTGACTTGATGGCACTTCCTACCACCAATACAAGAGTCCGATGGCACCTTAAAGCATTCCCCAGGGAACAGTCCAGCATTACAGGTACTGCTCAAAGAAGTGGAAGAAGGGAAAAGCCTGGCTGATCAGGAAAAAACAGAGACTTTGGAGTGGGAAAGAGAGAAATCTGATACCAGTCTTTGGTTGCTAAAGCTACCTTTGGACAATCTAAGTTACCCTTGGACAATCTCAACTATCACCGGAGGAGGGAGAAAATTTAAATTTGAAAACACAATTTGCAAAATGGGAACGTTAGCCTCCCCCCCCCCCCCCGCCCCATGGTGGAAGGGGCTACCCCAA
>NW_015164702.1:457416-467486 GCF_001447785.1 Gekko japonicus
CAGGAATGGGGGAAACCAAATCCCAAGCCAAGGAGAGAGACTAGATTCAAGGCCAGCAGCAACCTTAGAAATTAGCAAGGTTTTCAGGATATAAGCTTTCAAGAGTGAAAGCTCCCTTCGTCAGATACGAAGGAGAGAGGGTCACTCTAGATTTTCTGTCTCTATGCTCGTTGCCACCCTCCGGGGAGCCAAAACCTGTTCCAGAACTCAAAGCCGTCTCTCATTGGTGGCAGCTAAGTTAGTAAACGTGGCATCTCCTCCTTTGGAACTGTATGCCCCCTTCTGCCTTTTTTAGATCCACAAAGTAATAAAACGTTTCCTAGAACCCCACCAACTTAAGTAGTCACTCTGTACCCCTGGGTGCAGTCTACTGCTGCAGAACAACTTACTGGTGATCTCTAGTCCTTGAGATGTCCGGCTGTCCTCCTAACTGGTGGAAATCTCTGCCCAATATCATCCATGCCCTGTGGGACCTTGTGCAGTTCCACAGGGCACACAAGGTAGAGATGTTCTGCCAGGCTTTTGGTTGTGGACAGTAGTGGGTACCACCTTATCTGGCACTGCCTTCCCCACCCCCACCCTGCTTTCTCCCCGTTATTGTGAGACAGCAATGCAAATTGTAAACGTGCTTTGGCGTCATCTGATGTTGTTTCGGCTACTTTAACTTTTTTGGTTTTAATTTGTATAACCTTTTTTTGTAAACTGCCCTGAGCTCTGTGAATTCAGAGCAGGGTGGTATATAAATCTAAATTATGAATGAATGAATGAATGAATGAGCATAAAGTACTCCTTGGGGATTTTTATTTCCAAAATTTCTAAGGTGTGTCCAGTGATGGTCACCTTTTATAAAATACTGGAATTGGAATAATCCAACAGATGAACATTAAGACAGAGATTCTGTGATGCCTTTAGCTCAAGTGTTAGAAGTATGTGTGGTTTCTCAATCTGACCATTTTCAGAAATAGGATTACTTGTTTCCTTTCTATCTTTAGTCAATGGGACTAAGAGTGAAACGTGTAAATTTTACGACATGCATATGAAGGTTTATTGTGTTTGTATATTTGCTTATATGAAAGGGGGAAAAAAGATTTCCAACATTCCTTGGATTAGACACACACACACACCATTATGGATAAAGTCCAGGTCACTGGCAGAAAGTCTTGACAATCTCAACACCAAACTCCATGTTTCAGCCCTACAAACTGCTACTTGCTTCTCACCTCTGGTGAGTGAGAATCACTGCCAAGGAAACTATAAAAGTGAGTTCTATTCCTGCTTAGCACTAGCTGTTTAGATGTTCAAACACTCGGTACGTATTAATCCTGTAATCCTTGGAACAGTACCATTAGCATGGTGGAAAGAGCCATCAAGTCACAGTGGACTTTTGTCAGCCTGTAGCGTTTTCAAGGCGAGAGACGCACAGCAGTAGTTTTGCCATTGTCTGCCTCTGAGCAGCAACCCTGGACTTCCTTGGGGGTCTCCCATCCAAGTACTAAGCAGGGCCAGCACGGCTTAGTTTCCAAACCTGTTGAGATCAGGCTAACCTGGGCCATCCAGGTCAGGGCAATACCATTAGTAGGTCAGTATGCCTCGATGTTTAGTCACGCTGGCCACATGACCACGGAAATGTCTCCAGACAGCGCTGGCTCTTCGTCTTGGAAATGGAGATGAGCACCGCCCCCTAGAGTCAGACACGACTAGCTTTCGAGCAAGGGAAAGATTTGCCTTTTTAGAAATAGCTGGTCCCCTATCGCAAGAGATCTGGGGTGGCTTATGAAAGAGGCCAAATTTGAACCAGGGACTTCCTCCCTGCAGCTCTGTTTCTCCATCTCTGCTCTACACAAGCTGCTCTGTCTGCATAGTTCATTTTTATCCTGCTTCCTTCCAAGGAGTTCAGGACGATGGACATGATTCTCCCTTCTCTATTTTATCCTCACAACAACCCTGTGTGGTAGGTCAGCCTGAGTGAACGTGACAGGCCATAGTTCACCCATAGAGCTTCGAAGCATAGTGGGAATTTAGAACCGGAGTCACCAACATGCTAACCACTACACCATACTGCCTCCAATGGCCACAACGCCACAAAGCCACAAGTGGCTCTTTCCCCCATTAGTTTCTGCAGCAATGATTGAATGCTCAGGAGTACATTTATCTCATTTTATCTTGTATACTTCATTTACATCTTTCCCCCAACGGGGACCCAAACACTTATATCAGTCTCCTCTCCCATTTCATGCTAACAACAACAGCCCTGTGAGAGTGTGTGACTGGATCAAGGTCACCAAGCCATCTTCCATCGCCGAGTGGGGAGCTGAGCCTTGGTTTCCTCGATTCGGGTCTGACACTTTAAGAATGATACCATACTGGGCTGTCAGGGCGGTGGGAGTTACTGCTTTAGATCTTTACTATAACCCTGCCAGGTAGGTAAGGTCTCATCACCACCACCACCATCATCAGTTAATTAATTAATTGACTGCCTTCCCCTGAAGAGCTCATAGAGAAAAAGTACGTGGCGAAGCTGACGAGCTAAAAAAAAGAAAACGGGCTAGTACTTTTTTGTGGGCTTACTCGAAAGGCTGGCTTGGGTACCAGGGGAAAGAATTCTCCTTCGAGCCATCATGCCGACGACTGCAGTGAGTTCGTTTTCAAAAAGGGGGTTTCATTACAAAGCCACACGGAACAGTGGATGGACTCCTTTGCTTGGTTTGCACACCTTGACAGGCCCCACATTGGCCCCGCCCCACCCCAAATAAAGCAAAAGACGAAGGAGGTGTTGACAGGATCCTTTCCGCTGACAAAGTGAGTAGAGAAAGAAAGCTAGAAAACAGGCCTTTGTGAAAACCTTTTTTGTGTGTGTGTCTGTATTGGGGGTATCTGTGTGACAAACGCTGTGGGGCAGTGAGACACAAGGGGGCTGCCGCCGCTGCCCCCGCCATTGGTTGCCCCAGCACTGTGAGGACCCCCCTGACAAAAGGGGGCTTTAACAATCCTCTAACCTTTCCACGCAATTAAAGGCCACATCTGTCTCGCAGGCCTGCTTCTCCTCCGCGGCTGCCGAGGCACAGACGTGAACTAAACACAGCCCGTCTTGCCGATTCCGTCAGGGAACAAAGGCGTCTATTCATGGCGCAGGCGACTCGGGCCACGTGTGGGTACGCAAAACTAACTTTGCATGATGGTGTGTGTGTGTGTGGAATAGTTTTTGCTAGAAGCTAAGTTCCGCCCCCGCCGCCTAAAAAAAAAAAAAAGTTAATCGGTTTCACTGGCCCAGTACAAGACACCTTTTGCAATCTGATGAAAGAAAGAAAGAAAGAAAGAAAGAAAGAAAGAAAGAAAGAAAGAAAGAAAGAAAGAAAGAAAGAAAGAAAGAAAGAGAGAGAAAGAAAGAGAGAAAGAGAGAGAGAAAGAGAGAAAGAGAGAGAGAGAGAGAGAGAGAGAGAGAGAGAGACAGAGAGAGAGAGAGACAGAGAAAGAAAGAAAGAAAGAAAGAAAGAAAGAAAGAAAGAAAGAAAGAAAGAAAGAAAGAAATGCTGTGAACAGAGCATGCTGGGCTGGACTGAACCTAAACGTAGCCCCAAATTCTCCCTTTCACATACCGTTGCCAACTCTGGGTTGGAGAACTCCTGGAGACTTGGGGAGTGGAGCCTAGGGGCGGTGCAGTTTAGGGTGGGGAGGGACCTCAGCAGGGGATAATGCCATAGGGTTCACTCACCAAAAGAGCTATAGCAGAGCAGGGATTTGAACCCAGACCATCCAGATCCTAGTACAGCACTATGACCACTATACCACACTGGCCCCATCCAGTTAAAACCCACCCTAACACCACTCACTTATCAGGTATTTTACAGGAAAGCACGCCAGGCAGCATTCTGCCCTATGGCTCACGAGAATTAAAACTCTACACCCGCCCCTTTCAGCATCCTGGCCAATAAGCACAAAGTGGGAAAACAGATGAATCCGAGGTATTTGCATCTCGGGTTTCTAAAGTCACACTGCATTATTGAATAAATTTTAAAATGTTTTAAACATATAAAGCTGCCTGCATTTAAGTTGTGGCTTTTCTGCTCCGGCTTCCGCACACACTGCTATACCCTCGGGTTCCTCAGCAGAATCTTTTCTGGCTATCTCAGGCCTGGTATTTCTCATAAGTTGTGTCTAGGCTGCTGTTAGATGTTGAGCGAAGCCAAGTTCAGTTCTGTGTCTGAAGGTACAACCCACAGACACTGAAGCTCAGCTGCTGGACTGAACAGATGATTTAATGCCAGAGCTAAGACTGTGAACTGCCTTCAAATGGGGATGGGGGGGTGGGGTTAACTTGAGCATGATATCCAAGTACAAAATCCAAGTACTGAATTTGCACTGAGCAAGCAGACATTTTGAGCTGTTAACCTCTGTAAAATAGATACACGCCGCAGTGGGAAAGAGATATAGTACCCGCTTCCATTCTTTTTTCAAATAATAGAGATAGCAGGATGAAATACGATGTTCACAGTATGTACTCAGTGCTCAAATATCATTCCCATGTCTAAGAAAAATATTATTTAAAGTAGCCCTGACCGTGCCAGCAAAACAGCACTTCAACTGTAGCATATTTACTGCCAGCTTCATAATCCCTCCCCGAGCCTCATCTTCCACCCACATTTTCCACAGACTCCTCATCTGTATACTCTGATTTCCTTCAGCCTGCTTGGCCCTGGAGTATCTTGGGTTCCCTGTGTCCTCTTGCTAGTCTTTAACCTCTGTGATGTTTTCCTCACTGCCCAGCTGACAACCTACCCTTCCCTCACAGAAGCTAGACTACAAAGTGTGTCACTCCCTGAGCAACTGAACATTCCATGATGTCATGCCAGTACAACCAATCCACGCCAGAGGCTACAGTGCCACAAATGCAGTACAATAAGAGGAGGCAACATTTTTGGGCCTGAGCGCCAATCCCCTCATAAAGTCTACCTGTGAAGATATTGATGTGCTGGCTAAATATACAGGTTGGGGAAATAAAGGTTATACTCAGCCAGATGCATTGGAACCAAGCTGAGCCACAGTGGCACTGCTGGCACCTCTGGGGCTTGTCTTCGTCCCCCACTCCTCCACTTGCACCTGGCTGGATGACCTTGGGAGTACAACCAATCCATGCCAGAGGCTACAGTGCCACAAATGGAGTACAATAAGAGGAGGCAACATTTTGGGCCTGAGCGCCAATCCTCTCGTAATGTCTACCTGTGAAGATATTGATGTGCTGGCTAAATATACAGGTTGGGGAAATAAAGGTTATACTCAGCCAGATGCATTGGAACCAAGGCCACCTCGGGCAGGTTCATGGAGAGGCGTCATAAAATATTCTAGATAAATTTGGAGGAGAACTAGCCCAAACAAAACAGTCTGGTGTGCTACCATTGCTTGCCCACCACTGATCTAGATAGCAAATCACATTCAAGTGTCCTCCTTTAACTGGGATTGTATTGGCTATCAGCTCTGCCAATCAATGGGGAACTTACATGCAGTTCTTCAATCCAATGTCTTCTCCTTCTTAAGCCACCTCGGGCACGTTCCTGGAGAGGCGTCATAAAAATGTTCTAAATAAATTTGGAGGAGAACTAGCCCAAACAAAACAGTCTGGTGTGCTACCATTGCTTGCCTACCACTGATCTAGATAGCAAATCACATTCAAGTGTCCTCCTTTAACTGGGATTGTATTGGCTATCAGCTCTGCCAATCAATGGGGAACTTACATGCAGTTCTTCCTGCGCCTCTGAAAACATGGGCTCCTCTCCAGAATTCATGGGATGTGAGTTGAGTGGACTTCAACCTGAGTTGCAGTCCCATTTCCCATAAGGCAACTCAACTTAGGAAGGGGTCCAGTGCTTTATGTGGCTTGGCAGTGCTGTATGAAGGCCCCCCCCCGACTTTTGCCACTCTAGGAAACTGTGTGGGAGGGAAGGCAGAAGCACCCCTCCCCCTTCTGTAGTGCTGCCATTGTTTACAACACTTTCTAATGTGGGCACCCTCCAATGCTACGTGTGACCCCAGGTCGAGGGACCCCCGACCCAACTCACAATCACGCATCTTGTGTAGACCAGCTGTGCATGAGTGCAGTTCCCTAACAAAAACCTACGGCAATGCCAAAGAATCTCCATTAGGCTGCTGCAGCAGCTGCTTCTTAAATATACATAGTATGTTTTGCCAAATGACATGGGAAGAAAACCTGGAAGGGGGTGGGAGAGTACCCAGCACAGGAAAATGTTCCAGGCCCCATGGCAACGGGGCACAAGAAGCAGAGGGAGATGATTCGTAAATGTGTCACAGTGTGGGTTACAGTCACACCCTTGCCCAGACTCAAAGATCTCACAAGCTGTAGGAAGAACAACAGGAAACGGCCCTGCGTATTTATAGAGTTATTGTGTTTATCCTGAGGTGACATTCTGAAGCAACTGCAATGAATGGGGTTTTTTTGGGGGGGATGGAGATGCGACGAAGAGAAAACACTGCTGGGGGCAACTGATGCTAGAGTACACTGGCCAGTGGCAAAGGACCCAGAGGGGAGGCACGGTTCTCCATAGGTGAGCTGCAACCAATCCCATCGTTAACACTGGCTTTCAAAAGAGATGCTGCCAGGCCATTGGTCCATTTTGCTCAGCACTGGCGGAGAGGCCTCTTGCCCAAGACCTGCGGAGATCCTTTTGTCGGAGCTGTCAGAGACTGAATTTGGGACATTCTACGTGCATAGTGTGCCTTTTGCCCTTAAGCCTCGCTTAGGAAAGGGCACAAGAAGCAGAGGGGATGGGTGGCAAATGTGTCACAGCAGAGGGGCTGTGGCTCAGTGGCAGAGCATCTGCTTGGCGTGCAGAAGATCCCGGGCTCAATCTCCAGCACTTTCAGTTAAAAGGACCTGGCAGCAGGTGACGTGAAAGACCTCTGCTTGAGGCCCTGGAGCACCACTGCCGGTCTGAGTAGACAGGACCGATTCTGATGAACCAAGGTGATGACTCAGTATAAGGCAGCTTCATGTGAAAGATGTGGAGAAGAGAAAGGAAGAGTGTGGAGGTATATCTACAGTAAAGGTTTATTTCCGTTCTAGATGATTGGCATTGCTTGTCCATTCCCGGGGGTCATTTCATAGAAAAAGAGGTGCAGGGGCTCATTAGCATAACTCATTTGCATATGCCACACCCCCTGACATCAGGCTTCACTGGACTGTTTTGGATTGCTAACTATTGGGGGGGTGGGGGGGGAAGGTGCAGATCTGCCCTCATAGAGGAGGGAGAGCTTGTACCTGAATAAAACTTGGTCTTAAAGGTGCCACTGAACTGTTTTGGACCGGGGGGGGCTCTGCAATTTACCTGGCTGCTTCTTGCTCTGACTGAGGGCTGCTGGGAGCAGGGGGTGGGGCTTGTTGCATGTCCCCGCCCCCTGGGCTCTTTACTGCCGGAGCTCTGCTCCTGTGCGCTCCTGCAGGAAATGACCCCTGTCCGTTCCCCAAATCCCAAAAGCTGAAGTTTGATGCACGTGCTAAGCATTCTCTGCTAGATACCTCTGCCCCCTTACATACAAGCCGTGTATATGAGTCAAAGTGAACATACATACATCCTGCAACTACACACATTCATCTATTTGGAAGAAAGAACCAAGGCACACTCACTTTGAAAATAAAACTGGGAACCAGTATCAAGATAAATGTGGGGGTTTAAACCACATATTTGGCTATACTCTATGCATGTTCAAAGAAACTACTGTGCACGTTGTTCATGGCTTGTATGTGTGGCCACTGTAATATGTGTACAAGGCTGCAGATGAAGAAAGACAATATAGATAGATAGACAGACAGATTAAAAAAACCTGGGTTCCATATCACAAGTTGGGGTTCAAAGTAGAAGAGGAGGAGGAGGAGGAGGAGATTGGATTTATACCCCGCCCTTCACTACCCAAAGGTGTCTCAGAGTGGCTTACAAACTCCTTTCCCTTCCCCTCCTCACAACAGACACCCTGTGAGGTAGGTGGGGCTGAGAGAGCTCTTGACAGAAACTGCCCTTTTCCAAGAACAGCTCTTATCAGAACTACGGCTTGCCCAAGGTCATCCAGCCAGGTGCAAGTGGAGGGGTGGGGAATCAAACCCAGTTCTCCCAGACTAGAGTCCACGCACGTAACCACTACACCAAACGGGCTCTGAGTAGGTCCTCAAAGTAGCTCTGAAAACACTGAAGAAATCTGGCAAGTGTCTTATCCAGCAAGGTTTGTAAACAAGGCTGAATAGATTGCATAGAATAAAATAAAATAAGAAGCCAACCTATTGTAAAGAATCAGTAGTATGTGCACCAAGCAATTTGGATCCCTTGCATGACTTATTTGTGCAACAGACCATTTGGTATATTACTCTGCTTCTGGCTAACCAGGATAGGAAGCCAAGCTGAGCAATAAAGCTCCACCCACAACTAGTGGAGATGTGCTCCCACTCATTGGATTTCAAGAGGCATACATGAACAAATGAGGCTGCCTTAGACTGCATCGGACTGTTGGCCCATCAAATTCAGTGCTGTCTACTCAGGCTGGCATTGGGTCTCCGGCATCTCAGGTCTTTCACACCACCTATGCCTCGATCCTTTTAAAGCTGAAGATCCCAGGGACTGAACCTGAGATCTTCTTGCATAACGAGCAGATGCTCCACCGCTGAGCCACACCCCATCCCCACACTTCGGAGCATGCCCTCCAAGTGACACAGAGGCTTTTTGCTTTTAAGCAAACACAAAAGCTGATGACTTCCAGGAAGGCGAATTCAACACCCAAAACCACATTCTACAACTTTTCTGCAACCGTACTTGTCACCTTGCCTCTATTCTAAAGCCACGTGCACATACAGAGCTGCCAAGCCAGGGGCAGACCACTGGTCCATCTAGCTCAGAACGGCATACATTCCACCTGTTGCTATTTATCAGGGACAGTCCCTTTGCCGATTCTTGTCTCTGACAAACCAGGGCTGAAATAAATTCTGGGTGCAAACATATTCTTTCCCATCTGTACTTTCAAGACAGTCATTTTATACGTGCAGCAGAAACAGGTCATAAAAGTTGGTCATTTACCGACCGCTTTGGATTGCAACAGGACAGGGAATGTCACATCTGAATCTAATCCAGTTCGAAAAAAACTCCCTGTACATGGAAAGTCTGCATGTCAGGGACAAGCATTCAGACTAGATTTCTGCTTTCCAACCTGGGGCAACAGGTTCTACTCAGAAGCCTTTAAAAAAAAAAAATTGGTAGGAGCTCAAACATACAGTTCTCCACCAGCAGTCTCAACTAGCACAGTTCAGAAAAGGCTTCACCACACAGTTCTGCTGAAGTTTATAAGTTCAACCAACAACCAGGACTGAAGAGAAAAAAAATATATCCACGAACGCCAGTCAGCATTTCTAAATACAGTGAGGCGAACTGAAGAGAAAAGGAACCACAGGGGAAAAACCCACGTAATAGTTTGGCAAGACCAAAAGAGAGAACTTGCAAAATGGACAGTCATTAGCCGCAGGAGCAGAGCACGATATCATAAAGATGCAGGGAAAATGTATTTGCAAATGACTGTCATACCTGGATTCTAGATACTAGTCCATAATCTCAACTGTGTTACCCTCAGACACTGCAAAGGAGAGCCATTGAATGTCCTGCACGCTCCCGTCAACACTGATTTAAAGTTAACAGTCTGAAAAAAAACAAAAATCAGTCCTATGATCACAGTGCCTGTTGTAACTCTGAACAAGCAGTAATCATTTCCCCGTTATTTCAGTTTTCAGCAAGAAAAGTGCACATTGTTTCTATCTATGGAATACATCAGAGCTCCCCAAGCATATCGTTTGCAGAGGTAATGGAAGTTCCTGCCTTATTCACATATTTACACGCACACAAATATAGTGACCAAAAAAACCCCACTGAGAAGTCTCTCTTTTTTTGGTCTCCGCTGCTTTTGCACCGGAGTGATCCTGCCTTTCTGTGATCCGTTAATTAATGCAGTCAAGTCTGTATCCAAGCGCAGCCCATTCAGGGACCCTCTCGGCTCTATTATGCCAGGACTGATCGAGCCCAGATTTG
>NW_015164702.1:467767-504167 GCF_001447785.1 Gekko japonicus
CTAAGCTGTGGAGTCTTGTGAGCAAAAATTTTACTTTGTGAGCTACTGGCTTTGGAGCCATCCTTTCTGAGCGAAGACAAAAATGTGTGAGCTGGAGGCTAAAAAACTGTGAGCTAGCTCACACTAACTCAGCTTAGAGGGAACACTGGTTATGTCTGCACTGGTCCTTTTGATAGAGGTGGTTTGACTTCACTTATATGTTGTCTACTTTTTAAGCTAATGGTTACAATGTGTTCTAACTTTACAAAGCAAGGGTAAATGGAGAGATTCTCCCAGTAGGTAATAATTAATTCATAGTAAGTTGCACTGGTCCTTTTGATAGAGGTGGTTTGACTTCACTTATATGTTGTCTACTTTTTAAGCTAATGGTTACAATGTGTTCTAACTTTACAAAGCAAGGGTAAATGGAGAGATTCTCCCAGTAGGTAATAATTAATTCATAGTAAGTAATTCCAAGTACGCACCTTCATTTTGCATTCCATTCACTTATATACGTATTCATTTTTCTACAAATACATTTCCTTTTTACCTATCTTTTATGTATATATTTCGACATTTCTGACTATCTACACAGGACTGTAAGCCTCACCTACCTTGCAGGGTTATAGTGAGGATCTAAAGGAACAACCCCCTTCATCCCGAACACTAGTTCAGTATAGAGCTTAAAGTGTTGTAACAGAATCTGGGAGACCCATATTCAGCTCCCCATTCTGCCACGGAAGCTGGTTAGTGACCTTGTTTCAGTCACACACTTTCAGCCTAACCTACCTCACAGGGTTGTTGTGAACATAAAATGGAGAGGAGACTTGATACAAGCTGCTTGGGTCCCCATTGGAGGAAAGACAGGTGATAAATGAAGCATACAAGATAAAATGAGATAAATGTACTCCTGAACATTCAATCATTGCTGCAGAAACTAATGGGGAGGAGAAGAGCCACTGCCAAATTCTAAACATTTCAGAACTGATCGTTCATCAATGCAGACAGGTGCTTTTGCAGACTTCTATTGTACCACCTGCCTTCTCTATTTCTTTAGGCAGTACACCAAAACAAGGAGAAATCAACCCCGTTTTAAAACTTACAAACCACCACTTAATCAGTTTTAATCAAAAAGCAAGGAGGCCTATGTCGTCGTTCGAGTTCCGATCATTAAATTCCAAGAGCTGTGCTAGTAGTGAAACCGGGGCATTATTACCAAAGCAAATAAGCAAGGCATGCTTTGCCAGAGGAAAGCCGCAAAATAAAAATCTGAGGATATAAAATGCGCGCACCAGGATTCTCTGCAATGTTTAGCATAGAAAGGGATCTCAGCAGGCCGTTATTAACTGGCGGCACTGCACTGGGACAGAAGGGACAGAGGAGATCCCATCAGGAATAGACAAATCACAGGTTACACCAGAAGGCTGCAGAGTTACAGTATGTGTGCACAAAAGGAAGAAGAGCTGGTTTTCATACCCTGCTTTTCTCTACCTTAAGGAGTCTCCAAGTAGCTGACAATCGCCTTCCCTTCCTCTGCCCACAGCAGACACCTTGTGAAGTAGGTGGGGCTGAGAGAGTTCAGAGAGAACCTTGAGTGGCCCAAGGTCACCCAGCAGGCTTCATGGGAAAGAGCAGGTGAATCAAACCCAACTTTCCAGATTAGAGTCTACCCCCCGCTGAAGAAGCCACAAAACAGCCAAAACCAGAAACTAACCGAACCCTTATTCCAGCCATGGCAGCCCACCATGCTCAGTATTCATGCACTGATCCTTAACACACACATGCGCATGTGCACACACACATATTTTTGCAGGCCTGAGCAGCTAGCAAAGCCACGAATTGTATTCAATTTCTGGGGTGCTGCCAGGAACTGACGTGGGAGGTTGCATTTGCCTTGGTGGCTCATCAGTTGTGCAGACCTGCCCAATCTCCACCCATCAAGCACCTCGGTTTGCTCACTCTCTAGCCATCCCCTTCACCTTCCTACAAGTAGTGCTAAAGAAACTGCGTACTGTGAACTGGAGCAACTGTATAAATTCTGTTGGTGGTTCACTGCAAGGCCATCCACGAACTCATTCTTTGGAGTAAAAGCTGCTTCAAATGTTATGTGACAGATTAATCCCCACTGGCAGAGGTCGATTCGGGGGGGATCGCGGGGGATCGCAGTTCCCCCGGGTGAGGTGCGGGGGCGGGGCACATGATGAAGCCCTGCCCCCTGCTTCAGGACACCCTGCTTCCAGCCCTCATTCAGCCAGGAGGAGGCAGGAGAAGAGGGAGGGTAAGTTGCTTCCTCCCCGCCTCTCCCCACCCCTGCCTGCCTGGGGCCAGGGAGGGCCTTGGCGGGGCTTCCCCGCCCTCCCCCCGGCCTTGCACACCACCGGGGCCCTGATGTCAGGGGTGTGGCATATGCTAATGAATTATGCTAATGAGTTCCCCTACCTCTTTTTCTACTAAACGACCCCTGCCCACTGGGTCACTGAAACACGTGTTGGTCTTTAAGGGGCTCCTGGACCCAAACCTAAATGGGTCACTGTGTACATCTGTGGGGCAGAGAGGATATGAAGCCTCCAGATGTTCTTCCGCTGGCCAAGGCTCTCGGGCTTAGTTGTGTTTTCACAAACCTGATCCCTGTGGTTTTTGTATAAAAGGAGAGAGAACAGAGGTGGAGCTCAAGCAAGCCAAAGTCACAACCTTGGACCTGAAAGAAGGCTTTCTTCCACTGCAACAAATTTGTTTGCCTTTAAAGTGTCGAGGAGTCATCTTTTTTATTATTATTCTTTTTACAGCACAATCTTACGTAGGGTTGCTAGGTCAGATTTTTCTGCTGGTAGAGGGTGGGAGGGAGCCTTCCGGGAGTGGGGGCTGAGGCGACGTCATCAGCATGATGACATCATGCGGAGGTGATGTCCACGCCGAGGATGTCATGCTGTGACACTCTAGCATTTTGCCCCAAACTCTATTGTTACTATAAAGTTTTGGCCAAAATGCTAGAGCATTGTCATGCAATGCCCCCAGCATGATGACATCAACACAAGACGTGCCTGCTGGGGGGGTGGGGCTTCCCCCACCAGCCAGTTAGCCTATGGTGGGCTGGGGCCCCGGAAAATCGGGGGAACCCACTCCCACATGGGGTGGGTGGATCTGGCAACCCTAATCTTAGGCATGTCTACTCAGAAGTGAGTTCCACAGGAGACCAGTGACTAGCAAATTACTAACAAAATTCACTTACTAACAGCAGGGCTATTTTTGGGCAGGAACGCAAGGAACGGAGTTCCGGCTGGCTCCCAAGTTGGCCACGCCCAGAAGGAACTCATTAGCATAATAGGCCACACCCAACATCAGAAACCTACATTACATCAGATTGTCTACATTAGGGGTGTGTGGCCTAACATGCAAAGGAGTTCCTGCTACAAAAAAAGGCCCTGGGTTTTGACAACAAACAAGGTAAACAGAATAACAAGCAAAAGGTGGGTGTGGCTGCATAACCACACTTCTGGTAACATGTGGGTGCGGCCTAATGTGCTAATGAGCTGTGCTGTCAGGGGTGTGGCCCAATAGGCTAATGAGTTCCTGCTGTTGGGTGTGGCCTATTATGCTAATGAGTTCCTGCTGGGCTTTTTCTACAAAAAGAGCCCTGACTAACAGAATTCATTCCAAGGCAACCTTTTGTGAGCCAGAGCTCAATTCATCGGAAGCACCAAGTGCGGGTCTGTCGGGTGTGCGTATAGTTAAAGCTGCAAAGAACAGAAGAGAAGGAGAAATGAATTTGAAGATGCCCGTCTGAAATAAAGATTCAGCCAAAAAAGTACAATCATTCCACTCCGAGTTGCTGAGGACCACTCTGGTCTTTGGACTGGATGCTTTTGTACGTAAACTGGCCTCTCTTTGTAACAACCCCTGCCTTCTGTTTTGCAGTTTTTACTACAACTGTACTGACCTGCCTGGTGGATATCACCTTTATGCATCTGATGAAGTGCATTCTGTCTTACAAACACTTGCGCCAGAATACACTGTGGTAGTCTTTAAGGTGACACGGGACCCATTACGTTCTGCTGCTACGCACTAACACAGCTGGTTGCCCATCTGGAATTGTATTCAGTGGTTCTTACTCCCAGGTACGCGTGTGTAGGATTGCAGCCTAATGTGGCTACCTCCTGCTGGGATCTCTCACTCGGAAGATCGTGCTCCTTGGGTTGAACCCAGGTAAGACTCTCAGGAGGAGTTTTCTAGCCGGAGTTCCCCCTTCTAGGCTTGCTGCATAGTGCACTAGGGTAACAATTCCTTCCTGTGGTTTTCTTTTACTGTTAAAAACATTATTAGAAATGAAAAACATGCTGGCCAGTGTTCAGACAATTCCTTTTTCTTTTTTTTAAAGGGGGGGGGGTGTCTTAACATTCAATGCAAACATTATGTGAAGTTCCCCCGGAGAGTTGGAACAGGAGCAGCCGAGGAGTTATAGCTTCCTTTGTTCTGTTAAAAGGAAAAAGGAAACACATCAGGAAGCCAGGCTGTGGAGCACAGGAAATCTCCCTTGGCCTGATAAAAAGAGCTCATGCGAGGTGGGTTGGGATGCAGTTATAAGTCAATCAAATGTGGAAGAATAAGGAGTGGTATTCAGAAGCAATTATAACACTTTTTAAAAAACCTTAACATTGAACAGAGCGCTGCAAAACTATTCATTACAGTGAGAGCACAGTCCAAACCCAGTGCACGTTTACTTAGATGTAGGATCACACTTACGTTATCCAGCAAGCTCTGGCTCCTATATCCATATTTCCTTTGCAGATCTAACACGGAGCTAACACCCTTTTTCCGCAGGAGAATGAACCAGATACTTTTTTGCATGTAAAGGGAGGGGATGAGCCATCGCTTTGCATGCGGAAGGTCCCACATTCAAATCCCAGCACCTCAAGTTCGAAGGATCAGGTAGGAGACAATGTGTGAGACCTCTGCAGAGCCACTGCCCGTTGGAGTAGACAATGCTGCCCTCGAGGGACCAAGGGTCATTAGCATATAAGGCAGCTTCACACTTTTTCATGGTGTCTCAGCCAGTGAAGTATGGCCCTGTGCTTACGTGGATTTGGGCAAAGTCCTTTTCCTTGTTTCGAAGGGGACATGGTACTATGAATCGATCCTGCATGTGTTTCTGTAACTGGGGGGTCACACTCGGGCCAATAGCCAGGATTTTTTACATTTGGGGACCTTTAAATAAGTCAGGGGGCACCCCACACACCCCTGCAAGGGAGCACCTGGGCTGGATGGGAAGGGGGGGCTTGGCGGTAAGTCAGGGGGCCAAGGCCCCGAGATGCCCCACTGTAGCTACTGGCCTGGTCACACTCCTGATCTTCCCCCATAGAAAATGGTCACAACCGGATACTCCCTATCCCTCCTTTGAGATGTTAATGCACACTATAGCCTGCCATACCTTCACGCCTAACCTGTTTCATTGCCCTTGACCTTCATCTAGTCCAGAACAAAGTGACCGAACCCAATAGCCTACCATACCTTCATGCCCTACCTGTTTCGTTGCCCTGACCTTCATCTAGTCCAGAACAAAGTGACTTTCTTCCACCTCATCTCAGCTACACTCCACCAGGCTTCAGTTATTTGCTTCTCACCCTGACCTGGACAGCCTTGGCAAGCCCAGTCTCATCAGATCTTGGAAGCTAAGCAGGGTCAACTGTGGTTAGTACTTGGATGGGAGACTTCCTTGGAATACCACATCGGGAGAACAGGGGCAGGCTTTATTCAGCCACCTCTCTGAATATCCTCCAAACCCCGAGTAGGGGGTCAGCCACCAGAGGTCACCATGACTTCCAGGTGCAGACATACATACACACACACACACACACACAAATACAAACAATAAAGGTAAAGGTAAAGGTTCCCTTGCTCGAAAGCCAGTCGAGTCCGACTCTAGGGTTGCGGTGCTCATCTCTGTTTCCAAGCCGAAGAGCCAGCACTGTCCGAAGACATTTCCGTGGTCATGTGGCCGGCATGACTAAACACCAAGGCGCACGGAACGCTGTTACCTTCCCACCGAAGTGGTACCTATTTATCTACTTGCAATTTATTGCTTTCGAACTGCTAGGTTGGCAGAAATACAAACAATACGCCTCCCCCCCAAAATATTTGCTTCTCAAACTGAGAAGGCTCTCATCAATTAAAGCTGACAAATCCCAGGCTCTCCTCCAAATAGGTTTGGTACCACAACAGGAGCTGCAGGTGTCCATCCAGAGGTTTAAGAGCGGAGGCACACAGGCCAGAGCCCAGAGAAAAGATGCAGTCACTTTGCTTCCCAGTCCGATCTCTTCACCCACTTCTTGCCTCCTGCCTGGAGCTGAGCTCCACACCAAGTGGGAGAGTTGCCAGCTCTAGGTTACCTAGAGATTTGGAGATGGAGGGACCGCAGCGGGGCAGAGTGCCACAGAGTCCACCCTTCAAAGCAACCTTTTTCTCCAGGGGAACTGATCTTTGTTGACTGGAGCTAAGTTGCAATTCTGGGAAATCTCCAGCCCCGTCTAGAGGCTTGCAACTATACCAAGTGAGGAAACAGGTCAAGCAAAGGGGAAGCGCCTTAATACCTCTAATCCTTGAGAGGCACACAGGTAATCTCCAGGACAACACCTGCAAACTCTCATCAAATGTCCCCTGACTTTTAAAATAT
The DNA here is from genome assembly GCF_001447785.1 of Gekko japonicus. Lineage (NCBI taxonomy): Eukaryota > Metazoa > Chordata > Lepidosauria > Squamata > Gekkonidae > Gekko > Gekko japonicus. The sequence continues at coordinate 474,414 of NW_015164702.1, forward strand.
ATATAATGGCTACTCTTAAACACTTTGCATTCATAAAGGGTTACCCAATAGAATTTTGTTCAGGATTCACAGATGCCTTCCACTCCTAACCCGTTACAGTGTCTACTAGCAGCAGCAGCAGCAATGCAGAAGCCTGTTAGCTGAGCCCCTTCCACCCCACTCGGTACTACAGTCCATCACAGGTCCAATGGTGGATCAAAGGGGTCATTTGAACAGAAAAGGGAAGTACTGCTTCCCTCAAAGAGTAATTAACTTGTGAAATCCATGCTGCTGGATGTAGCCATGGTCACTAGTTCAGTTGCCTTTCAAAGAGGATGAGAAAAATTCACAGAGGCGAGATCAGCAGCGGGTATTCAGCATGATGACTACATAGAACCTCCATGTTCAAAGGGAGTGCACCTCTGAATGCTGGGGGAAACAACAGGAGGCTTCAAAGTTGTCGGCCTTCCGTTTGGTCAATACAGGTCCCATTAATAGTTGTTACCAATCCAGGTCCTGCAAGTGCTGTGACAACCAAGTAGTAGTAAGGGCTAAATTTTTAGCAGGTATTTTATCTGGTCTTAGTGCTTACCAGAGCATAACTCATTAGCATATGCCACACCCCCTGACATCACCGGAAGTGTGTCATAAGGCCACACCCCGACATCACCGGAAATGTGTCATAAGGCCACCACCACCCCTGCCCCCAACGGTCCCGGCCGCCCATGAGGGGCCCGGCTGTGGACCTGCAAGGCCGGCGGGAGTGCAAGGAAGCCCCGCGAAGGCCCTCCCTGGCCCCAGGCAGGCAGGGGTGGGGAGAGGCAGGGAGGAAGCAACTTACCCTCCCTCTTCTCCTGCCTCCTCCTGGCTGAATGAGGGCCGGAAGCAGGGCGGCTGGAAGCGGGGGGCGGGGCTTCGTCATGTGCTCCGCCCCCGTACCTCACCCGGGGGAACTGTGATCCCCCGCAATCCCCCCCGAAATGACCTCTGGTGCTTACCCAGTTGAGGGGAAAATTTCATTTTTGTAATCTGACATGGATGCATATGTCTCTTATAAAGTTTCATTATTTGCCCTTGCTGCAAAGAATATACGTTCCAAGGTGGCATCGGGAAGGGGCATTATTTACACTACTGTATTAAATTAGTCATACTTTGTTACTGATCTCTGGTATTTTTGTATATTCTGACTTTCAACCTATAGCTTGTTTGCAATTTGTGTTTTGTCATTTTGTTAACGGCCAATGGCTAATTACAATAAACTAAACTGTAAAGTAGTAGTGGAGCAGGTTATTCAACTACTCTTTTCTGTTGAGCTCTGGCCACCACGACTACAATGATTAGGTTCCAGATTCTGAGGTTTCAGTGTATGTCTACATCTGCCCTCACCACCAGGTGGACATGAACGTAAGAAAATAAGAAGAGCCGTCCTGGATCTGACCAATAGTCCATCTAGTCCAGCATCCTGTCTCACAAAGTGGCCAACCAGTTCCTCTGAACAGCCAACATCAAGGCCTAGAGGCTGAGCCCCCCCCCCCCAATGTTGCCTCCTGGCTCTGGGATTAAGAGATTTAGTGCCTCTGAATGTGGAGTTTCCCCACAGCCACTATGGCTAGTAGCCATTGATAGAGTTATCCTCCATGAATCTATCTAACCCGCTTTAAAGCTGTTTATTCCTGTGGCCATCATTACACCCTCCAGCAGCAAATTCCACATTTTAATCACTCTCTGCGTAAAGTAGTCTGTCCTGAACCTACTTTTGTCTGTCCTGAACCTACTGCCCCTCAACTTCATTGGATGCCCTTGAGTTCTAGTATTTTGGAGAGGGAGAAGAATGCCTCTCTGCCGTATCGCTAATGTCCCTTTTTTCCTGGGACTCCACTGAACTCAACAATAATTACACGTGCCAACCATTTCTCCAACTTTGCGCTGCGTGTAACATATTTAACCAATTTTCTGAAGTGCTTTTTAAAAGGGGAAGTCCGGAAACAATTGAGGAGAAGCTTTCAATCCCTGGAAGGTGATGGACCATTTCTTTCCTGCATTTTACTTTCCTTCTTAAGGAAAAGATGATTTATGATGCACCTGACAGAAATGGGGGATGGCTGTGATGATACAGGCAGAGACAGTTTCCAACAATGACAAGAGGAGATCACTTACAGGTGTCAGAACACATCTGGCAGGCACTTGCGAGTCTGTATTTTTAGCAAAGCAAGGAACGGAGAGATCACGATCGAGTCAGTGTGGCCATCAGCTGCCTTTTTATTCCATTTGCCTTGGTGCAGAACAGTAATTCTCAAACTCTGTTCCATGCACTCCAGTGTGCCACGGAAGTTCAACTCTTATAAAACCAAAGTACCAACAGAGGAGGCGGCCTGCCTCTGCACCAGGACCTTGGTATTCCTTGGAGGTTTAAGAACATAAGAACATAAGAGAAGCCAATGTTGGATCAGGCCAACAGCCCATCCAGTCCAACATTCTGTGTCACACAGTGGCCAAAAATACCAGGTGATACCAGGAGGTCCAGCAGTGGGGCCAGGACACTAGGAGCCCTCACACTATTGACCCCCTCCCCAGCACCAAGAATACAGAGCATCACTTGCCCCAGACCAAGAGTCCCTATCTATACCTTGTGGCTCATAGCAACTGATGGACCTCTGCTCCATATGCTTATCTAATTCCCTCTTGAAGCCGTCCATGCTTGTAGCTGCCACCACCTCCTGTGGCAGTGAATTCCATGTGTTAATCACTCTTTCGGTGAAGAAGGACTTCCTTTTATCCGTTCTAACCCGACCACTCAGCAATTTCATGGAGTGCCCACGAGTTCTTGTATTGTGAGAAAGGGAGAAAAGTACCTCTTTCTCTACCTGCTCTATCCCATGCATAATCTTATAAACCTCAATCATGTCTCCCCGCAGCCATCATTTCTCCAAGCTAAAGAATACAGAATTTCCCATCCAAATACTAGCTATGGCCAACCCTGCTTAGTTTCCGAGATCTGACGGATCGGGCGAGCCTGGGCTATCCAGGTCAGGGCCAGCCTTTGTTAGGGCAGGCAATTCTGATGCATCTGAAACACACTCACTGCAGGATAAACTAACCTAGGAAGAGCCTGCCTGCTGCATCTCTGTATGAGTCGCTGCTCAGTTCATTCTGCTGATGCATAATAATAATAATCTATGGGTCTAATTACAATACAGAATATTTGAAAAAAATGAAATAGGGCTAAAAGTAAGTCATTAATTTGCTTCTCGCTGTTGTTCTGGTTCATAACAGCTTGCAGGAATTAGTATTTGGCTGTCTTAAGCAATACCTCATTACTCCATCCAGAACGGCAGAAATGATGACTTCCAATTGCTACCATGCACAGCAACAGGAATCTGCAAACCAAATGACCCTTTCGGATGAGGGCCTCTTTTCATATAAAGCAGATCATATAAGCCAAGTGTGAAACCTAAATACTGTGAAACAAGTCTACACTATGCAAGTATAAAGGGACAAAGCGTTATTGTATACAGCTCCTTAACCCCTCAGGCAGGAGTAGAAAAGACCAAGAGTCCAGTAGTACCTTAAAGACTAAGAACATTTGTAGCAGGGTAGGAGCTTTCTTGAGTCACAGATCTGAAGAAGTGGGCAGTGACTCACAACCGCTCAACCCCTGCCACAAATTTTGTTAGTCTTTAAGGTGCTACTGAACTCTTGCTCTTTTCTACTGCTACGGACAGACTAACACGGTGACCCACCTTAAAGCAGGAGCTACTCAACGGCCTGGTGCCTATGTAGTGATGCCTAGGCATTTCCTGTCAGCCACAGAACTCACTGGATGACCTTCAGCCAGCCTTTCTTTCTGCCTAACCTACCTCACAGGGCTGTTGTGAAGATAAAATGAGCATGGGAGAACTGTATATGAGCTTCTTGGGAAAGAGAAGGAAGTTGATTCTAGTGTACCTTCTTCCTACTCCACTTGTTGTAAATTAGGTACCCACAACTCATAGCCCCTAGGCCAAATCTGGCCCCTTTCAAGATGACATCCATCTTTGCAGGGCTCTTTTTGTAGAAAAAGCCCAGCAGGAACTCATTAGCATAATAGGCCACACCCAACAGCAGAAACTCATTAGCATATTAGGTCACACCCCTGACAGCACAGCTCATTAGCACATTAGGCCGCACCCCCATGTTACCAGAAGTGTGGCTATCCAGCCACACCCACCTTTTGTTGTCAAAACCCAGGGCCTTTTTTTGTAGCAGGAACTCCTTTGCATGTTAGGGCACACACCCCTAACGTAGCCAATCCTAATGAGTTTCTGCTGTTGGGTGTGGCCTATTATGCTAATGAGTTCCTGCTGGGCGTGGCCAACTCGGGAGCCAGCTGGAACTCCGTTCCTGTGCGTTCCTGCCCAAAAATAGCCCTGCATCTTTGTAAAAGGGCAGATGCGCGGGCTGTGGCAGCCCTGGGCCACTCCCTCTCAAAACAGTCGCCCAGCGCAACTAGCTGTTGTCCAGGAGCAGAGATGCAAATTTTGTTTAAACATTATAACTCGGGATCATCGTGTCCTGTAGTTTTTCAGACACTTATTTTGTTTGGCTGTCAACTGGGGGCGGGGGGTGGAGGGGAGAGGAACCAAACAAAGTTGTGTTTGACCAAAGACAGACGGCAGCGCTGAGAATCCAAAAGATGAAGGCTTACGGATTTCTCCTGCTTCATTCAATGTTTCTTTATTCACTCCTATGCAAAGCAGGGGTCTAATTTAATCTGCGGGGGGGGGGAGTCATACTTAAATTGGATTGCGAACTGAAGTTTGGTCACTACTTTTGACTAACGCATCAACTAGCTACATTCTGCTCAGTCTGCAAAAACATACTGTGAATGCCAAGTCAGTGCAAGGGATCCTTTTGGCACATATTCTCAGGAATTCTTACGCTGGAGTAATCAGCTGCAAATGTGAAATCCTTCTAGTCAAATTCACAGCAAACAAGATTAAAAACTCTGACTTGGGGTGGGATTAAGAAACCTGATCTTCCTGTACTGGGGCTTTTTTCTGTTCAGTCTCTTTAAAAGCCACGAGGACTAGAAACCTCATTCGGTTTTAGAAAAAACAAACCAGTTCTGGAAACTGAAATCTCCACAGTTTTGAGGCCACACAGGCATCCTTTGAGGTTCAGAGACACGCCAGAGCAATTCCTATTCATATCAATAGGATTATGGCTGAGAAAATTGTTTCACGTCTGTTTGCAAGACTGCAACTCGCAGACTCTTCTATGAATACCGGCTCCATCCAGGAAGCACAAGGAGAGAGAATCATGAGTGAAAGACTGAGGATTTGACAATGCAAACCCGTCCGCTCAGAAGCCCATCTTCCCCACTGAGTGCCTTAGATTGCAGCCTTCCAACTCATTTATATGCCTGGTTATTTGAAAGTCCAAGGACATCATATGAAATAAATGAGCGTCTGATTGACGCCTGGGGATTAGACGCCTAAACAAATTTTCTTGGAAACGAGTCCGGTTTAAAACAATGGAGCCAACACACAAATGAACGCAAAAAGGATGTAGACTCCAGGCAGAACACGCAGCGATCCCCAAATGCCCCTCTGAATGAGTACATGGAAACGATGCTCGTGAACTACAGCAGATGAGCGGCATCTGACAGCTGTATCACAGGCCATGTTTTTTTGACCAGAAAAATATGAAGAGAAACGGCCCGGGCCAATGAGTTTCACACGACCAAAACAGTCGTGTGTTTCCATTCCTTCTCTTTGTTTAAGACCAAGAGTGAATTCTTGCTATAAATACATGATCAGAAATCATAACGAAAACACATCACACTCACTGCCACAGTGAAAACCGGGGATCTCATCCCCCCACCATGTTGACCTCAGTTGTTGCATTTGGGTTTCCCGCTAATTTCAGCAGCAGAAGGTAGCTCCGGATGTACATTCCTTTGGGCTCATAGGTAAGACCCCCATTCCCTGACAGAGAAGATCTTGCAGATATGTAGGAACTACACACATGCATTGGAGGGCTCACATAAAAATATAAGAGGACATTAGAGAAGCCATGCTGGATCAGGCCAGTGGCCCATCCAGTCCAACACTCTGTGTCACACAGTGGCCAAAACTCAGGTGCCATCAGGAGGTCCACCAGTGGGGCTCACACATGCATGCTCGCTGGATTCAGGCACCTACTTAAAGAATAAGTCCCAGTAAGACAAAAGTCCATATTCTTTATTTGTACAAAAAGGGGGGGGGGAGAATCAATATCCTGTACACACATTGGAAAAGTAGCATCCCATAGGATGGAGCCATGGCTCATTGGTAGAGCATCTTGCCAGATTCTTTATTTGTACATAAAGGGGGGGGGGATCAATATTCTGTACACACTTTGGAAAAGTAGTATCCCATTGGATGGAGCCATGGCTCATTAGTAGAGCATCTTGGCATACAAAAGGTGCCAGGTTCAATCCCTGGTACTTCCAGGTAAAAGGATCTGGCCGTAGATGATGTGAAAAAGCTCTGTTTGAGACCCTGGAGAGTTGCTGCCAGTCTGGGTAGACAATGCTGACCCTGATGTGATGTACACAAAACAGGAAAAGATTAACATTCAGCAAGGGAATGATACAGCTGTATCCGTTCTGAAGTCCCCAAATGTTTTGGGCAGTTACTTCTCAATTAGGGACCAGAAAGAGAGTAACATACATGACCAAGGAGTAACGTTGCTACCTTACTCCATCATGAAGTACATTTTTCTTTTTCGCTATCGAGTCACAGCTGACTTATGGTGTCACCCATGGAGTTTTCAAGGAAAGAGACATTCAGAGGTGGTTTGCCACTGGCTGTCTCTGAGTTATGACCCTGAACTTCCTTGGTGGTAGTCGCCCATCCAAGTGCCGACACTGCTTAGCTTCCAAGATCTGACAAGATCAGGCTAGGCTGCCGATCCTGCAAAACATCACCAATCGATTCTCTTTCTGTTTCCCCCTCAAATGAAGAGCTAACCACTCAAGGTGAGGACTTGTCGTTCAGAGTCAATAACATGCGTCTCCTGCTTCTGTTGGATTTTCATCTCTTGCTTTATCAAAATTTCGGCACCAACAAAACACACATTCTGTATATGCCTGTATGCATTGATCGGCCTACATTCATCTGGGCATGCTTTCTGCAGGAAGAAAAAGCCCTTCAAGTGCCAAACACTTTTACAGAAACCTTCCCCCAAAAATCACGCAATCAAGATTAAAAATCTTATCTGTTTGGGGGGGGGGGACACTAATTTTTCCATCAACGATGCCTTAGAATATAACCGCCACCGCCACCGCCACACATAAGTCCTCTCCATTCAAAAAAGCTCGGATTCCCATGATCTCCAGGCCACAGAGCTTTGCCCAAGGTGGCCTTCTTCAATATCATTTGGGAACTCTGAATTGTGAAGCCACACCAATGAAACACACACACACACCCGGTTACTCACCTATTGGTTTTGGAAATCTCACCAAATGTTGCTCATACACCATTAAAACTACCTGCACCATATGACATGCCAATAAAGGTTGTCTGTCTGTCTACCTGCACTAAACAGACTATCTCAGGACGCTGCATTCGATACCCAACGTCAGTTTCCCTCTGCTGTGCAACCCACACAGCTGCGGAATCCAATCAGTCCTGCTCACCAGATATTAATCATGCATATTTACTGGTTGACTGGAGATCACTTGGAGACTTCTTAAACCGGAAGGTCTTCAATCGCTGAATGAGGGGAGGAGGGGGGGAACATGAAAGAAAAAGAGCCAGCATGGTGTAAGAGTATCAGACCATGACCTGGGAGCCCAGGGTTTGAATCCCTACTCCGGCATGGAAGCTTGCTGGGTGACCTGGGGCCAGTCACATACTGTCAGCCTACCCTACTTCACAGGGTTGTTGTAAGGAAGGAGACAGGAAGAACACTAAGCTGCTCTGGGTCCCCACTGGAGGAAAAGGCAAGGTATGACTGGTGTACGCATGCCAGAATGAACACGCATCCCTTCCAAAGGGCACTTCCTCCATCCTTTAGAAGCAGTAGATAATTAGGGCCATTTAGCACATATTAATTAGGCAACGCTTTTGCCCTGTGAATTTAAAAGCACCATCAGTGGATCGTAGGAACTGAAGCTTCTTCTTTTTTAAAAGTACCACACGAAATCCCCTTTCTAAATGAGGTGCAGACAAACAACACGAGTCAAGGATATGGCACAGGTGGCAGTAATAGGCACCACGCTACAAAACAGAGGCCGGAGAAAGAATGCACGGACAGAAAAGGCATGCTGATAGATCCTCATGCCCTTTAAAGGTAACGGTAAAGGTTTCCCTAGCTCGAAAGCTAGTCAAATCCGACTCTAGGGGGCAGTGCTCATCTTTGTTTCCAAGCCAAAGAGCCAGCACTGTCCGAAGACTTCTCCGGGGTCATGTGGCCAGCATGACTAAACACCAAGGCGCACAGAATGCTGTTACCTTCCCACCAAAGCAGTACCTATTTATCTACTTGCAGTTTCTTGCTTTAGAGCTGCTAGGCTGGCAGGAGCTGGGGCCAGAGATGGGAACTCACTCCGTCATGCAGCACTAGGGTCTCGAACTGCTGAACTACAGATCTTCTGGTCTGCGGCTCAGTGTCTTAACCTCTGAGCCATGGCGGCTCCTCTCATTCCCTTTAGAGCAGCACAAATGATTCCCTGCTTATCCCTTGAATGATCATCCCTCCTCCATCTGTTATGTTGTGGCAAACCAACTTTGCACCAAGAGGAGCGCCAGCTGCAGCCCAGTGCCCGTTTACCGTTAAGACTACTTTGCCAGGTGCGTCCATAGGAGCCTCCTGCTTGGCAGGAGCCACCAATGTGACTCACGGCCCCCTGCCCATCTCCCAAGGTTTCTTAAGAGTGAGATCGAACAGAGGCTGTTATTGCACTTGAAGACAAGACGTTGCTCACCACTGCAACCACCGGGCAGAAGCTACTGGCAAACAATCTGAGTTGCTTTTCTAAATATATCACTGCCTTTTAAAAAAAGAGTCACAGATGTTTGCTGAAGGGCTAAAGACTATTATCTGGATAGGGTAAGCGCTGGGACTTGACAATTGGTAGAGAAGAGTTTCATTTCACAAAGAGCCTCGTTATTATCTGCAGGCCTTGCACTGATAGCCACAAAATTGTTGATTGAGGTTGGATCCGAAACAGGTCTGCAGGCGCAAACGGCGAGTGATTTTTTTGGGTGAATTTCCCGCTGCAGATCCATCATCAAATTGTTCCGGGGGGGGGGGAATCTGTCCCTCAGGAGAAGCACTTCAGGGTGCAGTGGGAGGGGGGAAAGTCATGCTTCCAGGGTAAACATCTTACCACCTGCAGTAAATTTCAACAGAATCCAAGCCATAATAATAGCGCCTGCAATCACAACTCTGCCTGTCTTCTCCTCATGAAGTACTATTGGGTGAAAGTACTTGGGTACCTGCCACCTTTCACCTAGGAAAGAGACCTTCTTTAAGAACATGAGAAGAGCCCTGCTGGATCAAACCAATTGTCCATCTAGGCCAGCATCCTGTCTCACACAGTTCCTTTGGACAGCCAGCAACGGGGCACAGAGGCCAAGGCCTTCCTGTGATGTTGCCTCCTGGCTCAGGGATTCAGAGGTTGACCGCCTCTGAATGTGGAGGTTCCCTTTAGTCACCATGGCTAGTAGACACTGATAGACCTATTCCCCATTAATCCACCTAATCTTTTTTAAGCTGTTTATTCCTGTGGCCATCACTACAGCCTCTGGCAGTGAATTCCACATTTTAATCACTCTCTGCGTAAAGAAGCGATTACAAATCGAAGGTCAGGCTTCAAAAGTGGGCTGCAGCTTTCTTGCAGGTGGGTCAGGAGGGCAAGAGGAAGGAGGCGGAACAGGGGAAGTGGAGGTGCTCCGTTACTGTTCGACTCTACGGCAAAGTTGGGTTTGCCCCTGCAGAACACGTGAAATGGCCAGGAAATACAGCCTGTTGCTCAGTCATGCTATCTTTTCAGAAACACTAAAAATGGGGGAAGGAGGGGAAACTGTTCAGTGTTAACTGATGTGAGATTTCGGCTTTCTATGCTGGGGAAGAGGGGAGATGGTACAGATAGTTTGCAAGCCTGTCCCCTCCGAAATACATACAGGTGGGCAGCTGTGTTAGTCTGAAGCCACACAACAAAGTTTGAGTTCAGAGGCATCTTTAAGACCAAGGAAGTTTAATTCTGGGTATAAGCTTTCGTGTACATGCATACTTCTTTAGATACTATACATGCACATGTGTGAATAGAATATAATGATTCCAGAGATTAATGGTGTTCCGTTTTTCCTGAGATTTACTCCTTTGTAATCATCATTTAGGGGGCTGCGGTGGCTCAAGGGGTTAAGACGCTGAACTGCAGGCCAGAAGGCCGGTAGTTCAGCAGTTCGAGACCCGGGTGCCGCATGACGGAGTGAGCTCCCGCCTCTGGTCCCAGCTCCTGCCAACCTAGCAGTTCGAAAGCAAGACATTGCAAGTAGATAAATAGGTACCACTTCGGTGGGAAGGTGACAGCGTTCCGTGCGCCTCGGCGTCTAGTCATGCCAGCCACATGACCACGGAAATGTCTTCGGACAGCGCTGGCTCTTTGGCTTGGAAACGGAGATGAGCACCGCAACCCTAGAGTCAGATTCGACTGGCTTTCGAGCAAGGGAAGCCTTAACCTAATCACCATTTGCCCTGACCTGAATAGCCCAGACTAGCTAGATCTCGTCAGATCTCCAATGCTAAGTAGGAGCAACCCTGGACGGTATTTGGACAGGAGACCACCAAGGAAGTCCAATGGCCAACCACCTCTGATCACCTCTTGACTTGAAAACCTTATGGGGTCCCCATACGTCGGCGGCAACTTGAGAGTAAATAAATAAATAAAACAAAAGTATCATCATTTTTACCATAACCAGTCTGGCAAAAAAACTTGAAAACCTTATAGGGTCCCCAGAAGTCGGCGGCAACTGAGAGTAGATAAATAAATAAAACAAAAGAATCACCATTTTTACCATAACCAGTCTGGCAAAAAAAAAAAAAAAACCCACACACTCTCTTTGCATGCAGACAGACACAACTCCAGTTTACCCTTTCCTTAACCAGGAGGCAGCCCAGGCTTGTGTAAAAAGGGAATTGGGAGAAAACGACTGTGGTCAGAGACCAGGAGGCTGACTGGGGAACTGGGCTGCTCTCCAGTAAACGGCGGTTAGCAGAAGAATAGCTGAAGCCTTCGTAAGAGCAAGCCCGCTGCCTGGTCACCCATCAGCCGCAGGCTCTTTGCCCTTCCTCCTCCCCTCCGGTCAGAGTGGAACTGTGCACTTGTTGCCGTCGAGGTGAAGTCAGGCAGAGCTCTTGGATCCCAGGCATGGTTAGATTCTGCACAGATCAGTTGCGGGGAGGGGGGGGAAGGGAAGCTGCTGGCACCCCGCCCCTGCAATAAAAATCTGCTCCCCACCCCGATCCTCCAAAACCCAAACACACCCGGAGGCTCCCCCGCCCGCCTTCGCTCTCGTCAATTTCATCTCAGGGCTGCCGCCAAGCCTGAAAAGCAACACCCAACGCCCCGCTTTGCGCGTAAATGTCGCGCGTGGAAAAGGGGGCGCGCCCGCATCGCACAAACTTTTTGGTTTTTTTTGGGGGGGGGTCAGGTTCAGCTCGTGCGCCCCCCCGAGCAATCCCGTTGACCCCCAGTGAAACACGTGTCTCCCACCCCCCTCTTTCTCCTCGAAATGGCTATTTACCCCCAGATAGAGCTGTAGGGGACGATGGGGGAATACTTTAATCAGCAACCAGCTCCCAGTGGCGGGTGGTTATCAGACGGTCGCGATTACGAATCGAACGTGTGAGCGGGAGTCGTTTTGACAAGGGAGGCTGCGACGGTCGGGGCATCGTCCGTTCCACTGCGACGCCCTGGAGAGTTTCCCCCACTCCGCACAAGGACTGCAAGACTTTCTGCCCATCCCACGACAAGCGGCCGGGTCTCGCCTCAAACTTCAGTCTCATATAAGAACGACAAAAACGTCATCGAGGAGCGGAGGCGCTACTGAAGTTCTAGCAGGCCAACCCGCGCAGGAAACCCTCGCCGGCCCCGCTCTCCGCATGCACCGAACCCTCCCCTTCCAGTGCGGCAGCCCGCAGTTCAAACCAATGCAAAGCCTCTCTCCCTTCCGCCCCCCCTCCCCGCTCCTTCACCCCACAAGACCCCCAGTTTCGGTTCGGTCCCGAAGGCTACATGCGCACAAAAAGATCCGAGAGTTTTCCAAACCCTTCTCCTCTTGTCTCTCAGGGAAAGCTCCTCCAGCACGGTCTCTCTCTCTCTCCCCCCCCCAACAGTCCCGATCTGCCCACTCACTGGGGGGGGGGGTGCGCGCTCTAGAAACTCCCTCCCCTGAATTACTAACGGGGAACCCAAGAGAATCCCAAAGCCGGAGTCTAACAGAAAAAGCAACCCGCCAGACAGCGGGGACTCCGGGGTCACCCTCTGCCACACCAACGGGACCGTTTTGCAAAAAAAGCAGTTTGCAAGCAATGGCGCAAGCCGGGGGGACGGGGACGGGGGAGGCGATGAAGGGGAGAGAAAGGCCGCTCATCTTCTCGCCAGGAGCAAGTCACCCCCCCCCCCCCATATCCATCCCCAAAGCGCGCAAAAAAATCTCCACCCCGCCGGGGGGACGGGGACGGGGGAGGCGATGAAGGGGAGAGAAAGGCCGCTCATCTTCTCGCCAGGAGCAAGTCCCCCCCCCCCCCATATACATCCCCAAAGCGCGCAAACAAATCTCCACACGCACACACCAGCGTCCCACGCGTCTCCACCCTCCCATCTCTTCTGTTCCGCTCGGGCCGGCCGCCTCTTACCTTAATCGTCCCGTCCATTGAGAAGGATTCCCAGCCGACGACCCCAATAGTCCACACATTGACCCGGTTTGAGGTTTGCAACTGACGGAAGCCCCTCCAAGTCCCCAACTTTTTCCTCTCCTGCTTGGGCTGGTGGTGACTCGGCTCGTCTCTCTCCCCCTCTCTCACTCACTCAGTCTCTCTCTCTCTCTCTTCTTCTCGCCGCAAAACGAAAGAGAGACAGTTAACCGGATGGACTTTTTTCCCCCTGCTAATTTTGGGAAGTGAAGTCACTTGAGAAGGAAACTTTGGGCCTGACGAAGGGCTCCTGCCTTCTCGATCAAAATAGGATTCTTTTAAAAAAACATAGCGAGCCCGACAGGATATTTGCTCCCGTTAGATAAGACGCAGAACAATAGCTCTTCGGCGTGGAGATCTGTGCGGCGTCGCGTTTGAACCGGCCGGCTGGCCGGCCAGGCAGCCGAGAGGCAGAAATTCCTAATATTTCTCTCCGCTATGGGGCATCCTGAAAAGTTAGCGAGTTGTGGTGTTTTTTTTTTTGTTTTTTTTTGCAAAGGTCGATGGGGGGGGGGGAGGCCCCCTTGACCCAAGCCGCCGTGCGGGGCCGCGATCCCCAGCGCGATTACTCGCGAGTAAGCCCACTGCACTCAGTAGGGCTTGCTCCCTAGTCAGTATGGCTTAGAACCGCAGCCTGAGATTTCCGTTTCTTCCCACACTTTTTTTTTTTTTGGTTTAAACTAATGCTTTTTCCAGTCGCACAGAACATTTCGGGGAGGAACTCAATCCAGCTTTTCGTGCTTGAAGAAAAAAAGTTAAAAATGTCGATACCACCACTTACTCTCAACGGCCTGTAAAGGGACGGTTTGGGCATCTAATCCCCCCCCCCCAGTTGTTGCCAGAAAACGAGCAACTAAGGAAAGGGGAGGAAAAAGACGAAGGTAGCTATTTTATCAATGGGTGTACGTCCCTGTGCTGATGACCTGAGTATTTTTATTATTATTTTTAGCAAACAGCGTAGTCAAGAGCTACACGTTCCTTGCATTTTGGAAAACAGTATATTTTATTCCCAAGGGATTTGGGAGGCTTAATGGAAGTTTACCCGGCAATACGTCCCTCTCCGTCTCCGCTCAATGGGCTTACTCTCAAGTAACTGGGAACAACTGCACACGCTTTCTTAAAAAGGCACAGGAAGTGGCTCGTATATATAAACCCACCCACCCACACCGACACCCACCCTTAAGACAAAAAAACAATGCGTCTCCGTTTAACCATACTCCCAATCACTAAGCAGTGTTCCCGCTAAAATGATTTAGTGTGAGCTAGCTCACAGTTTTTTAGCCTCCAGCTCACATATTTTTGTCTTAGCTCAGGGAGGATGGCTCCACAGCCAACTAATTGATGCAGGAGGAGCCAAATTGCTTGCTCACAACTTTAATGCCAGGAGCTCACAAAGTAGAATTTTTGCTCATGAAACTCCACAGCTTAGAGAGAAGCACCGGATTTGCGTTTTGCTACCGTTCGGTGGCAGGTACATAAAGCGATCCTGAAACAAACCCCCACCTCCCACCAAAAGATGCTCCCCAGAAAACAAATCCTCCCGAATTCGATGGGGGGTCTGAGAACTGCAAGAGTCTAGGACTCGCTGCCTTTCACAGAACGAAGTGTTGAGTCCAGTGGCTCAAACTTTGTTCTGCTGCTTCAGACGAACAAGGCTGCCCACCTGAATCTGCCTTTCAAAGAACTTTTGGAAAGTGTACATGTATGTATCATCTGTATCTATAGACAGAGAGCCTGCAACTTTTCAAAGGCGACCCTGCTGCAATGCCAGCCTCGCTGCGTTTGACTCCTAACGGAGTTCTGAAATAAACCCCAGATCTCTGTGCAAAGTGATAAACGAAAGTTCCAGATGCTTCTTGCGCTGAGGCTCTATTTCCGCCTCCTTGCGTTAGGGTTTTTTTTTTTTTGTCTTTTTTGCTGACAACAGGTACCCCCGCGCTTGGACGAAGACTCAGGGCGGGCGGGCCATTCGCTGAACGGTGCGTGGAACAGAGCCCGAGATCCTGTGCGCGTTTCTTGGGAAGAAAGTCTAACCGAGCGTCAGGATGAAAGTGTGTGTAGGACTGCAGCCCTGCTGTTTCAGTCCCGTCGAACGGCAGTGCCGTGAGGCGCCTGTGCGCTTGGGCGGGCGGGCCACTCGCTGAACGGTGCGTGGAACGGAGCCCGAGATCCTGTGCGCGTTCCCTGGGAAGAAAGTCTAATCGAGCGCGTCAGGATGAAACTGTGTGTAGGACTGCAGCCCTGCTATTTCAGTCCCATCGAACGGCAGTGCCGTGAGGCGCCTGTGCATGTTTACTCGGAAGTAGAGCCTGTGTCGAACGGACCTAGTTACCCCATGGGACCTCAGTCTGCACAAGGCCATCCCATCGCGCCTGGGGGGGGGGGGAACGAGGGTCCCGACCCCGCCCACTATTCCAGAAGTACTCAGGTTCATGCAAAAGCCCGTTTATTTCTGTGGACTTGCGGACACCCCCCTTTGCAGAAAAGACCTGTACGGCCGGCAAGCGCAGGGCGCGTTGCAAAGGGCAGCGCCTCCTCCAAACCCTCTTGCCCGGGTTTGGGATTTTCCCCCCCTCCCAGATCTGGACAAACTCCCCAAACACTATAAACTTTTTAGCAGACATGTCAAAGCACCCTTTCCCCCTCCCCAGCCCGAAATCCGCCACAACACGCCACAGATCAATCGCTCTAGCGCAAGCGGCGGGAGAGAGGAAATTCTATAAACAGTCAAAGGGGGGGGGGGGTCCGCTTGCTTTTCCTTTGCAGCATCTCCCTCCAGTCACGCAGACGGGGTTACCTTTTGCAACGTTCTGTCCCCCCCCCACACACACACACTCAAGGTTTTGGGTCCAAAAAGGGGTGAGAGGGTGGGTGACCTAAAAGAAGAGGCCAGGTTGCCTCGCCCCTCCTACTGCCCCCGCCCCCTCCCACAATAACATATTAGATTTTTTTTAATTCGGCTGCAGCAACCAAAAGATGCTGGTTTGCCATGTCAGCTATCCAAGAGGAGAGCTGGCGGGAGGGAAACCGGCTCAGAGCCCTCCCCGTCTCTCCCCCTCTGCCCCCCTTCTCCAAAATTAACCCCCACCCACTCAGCCCCACCCCCTTCAGATGCATCAGACGCAGGGGCGAAACCTGGAGTCGTGAACTCGCAGCTTGCCAGCTATTGAGGTTGTCTCGAACCCGGGAGATTGGGGGAGGGCAGCGGGGGAGTTGTGGGTTTGGGGACAGAGCGGCCGCCTCCCCTCCTCCCCTTCTCTCCTACGCGCCCCCCCCCGTCTTGTCTACTTTACAATCCAGCCCTGGGTCTGCAGAGGCGTCCCCGGAGATCTGCACATCTGGATGCTGCTAGCGGGGTCAGGTCCCCCTCTGCCTGGGGCCACTGGAATTGGCATTCAATTAAAACAAAATCGCAGTTAACCCTTTGCTGCCCTCCGCCTTTTCCTTCACAGACTCTCCAAACCACCCCCCCCCATTATAGCCACAAAGAGTATCTCTCACCGCCGCTTCAAAGGCCAGAAGTCACTCTTTCACCAAAATCCAGACTGCTTTCTAACATATTGCAGCCCGATCCCCTCTGTCTCTCTTACTCAGAAGTAGCAGCGGGCTTTAGTCTCAAGTACAGAAGAACTTTCCAACTGTAAAAGATATTTGGAGCAGTTTTTAAGAAATGAAATGAAGGTATGGGTCAGCTTCAAGCTACCCGGGTAATTTAACGAGGGGGCGGGGTCTTTAAAAAGGTATTATTGACCTTGGGGTGACCTAAGAGTTGGCGGCCCTTAAAAGTCGCTAGTGAAGTCCAAGGTCTGAAATTGACAAAGTTTCTGTAAAGTGTGTGGGGGGGGGAGAGAAGAGATGTGTAAAAAGGTTTGACATCTACAAGAAACGCAGGGGTGGGGAATGGTCTCATCTTTTTTCAAAGTTTGTTGCTCATTTCGAATCACTGAAGAAGCAAGGCAGAACTGCCCTGCTTTCAAGGTTTGGGTTCTGCATTTTATTTTAGAAACAGAAACCTCGAGCAGTTTCCTTTTAGAAGTTTAACCATGAAACCTGAGTGTGGACAGGTGGAGCTGGGAGAAAGATTCTTCCCACATTTCTTAAAATGGACGATAACACTAAATCATAAGTTTGGAACAGAGCTCCCTCCTACAGATTTTCTGTCTCCCCATTTGGGGGGGGGGTACATTACCCTATTAAAATGGGGCCAGTGGGTACCACTGAGCTGTCCCATTTGTCCCATTTCTAATGAAAGGGTCTGAATCAACCACTGATGCACAAGGCCTTCTTTCTTCTACCTGAAATCAACGGGATTCATGGTGCTGGGCAGAGTACAGGATTGCAACCATAATGAAATAGAGAAAGAATAGCAAATTAGAAAGAATTCCAGTTGGGTAGCCCTGTTACTCGACGGCAGTCCTGTTGTCCCCTTAACATTTTCGTGGGCCTGCCTGGTCAGATGCCTATCCGAATGCTTTCACATGTCTGGTGAAAGGCTGATGAAGGATCAAAATAAATATGTGTGTGTTTAAAGCAATGAACATTCATCATAGAAGCAGGCTTTTAATCAAGCAAGGATTTTAACTGTTCAGTGGCACTCTAGTTCATTTTTCAGCACCGTAAGAAAATGCCATCTCAGAGACGGATTTTTTTTTGCCACCTCACAGCTAAAGGTCAGGTACAGTTAATTAATTTTCTTCCCAGGGGGGACCCACACTGGCTTGCATCTGTCTCTTCCTCTCCATTTTATCCTCACAACAATCCTGTGAGGTAGGTCAGGCTGAGAGTGTGTACCTGGCCTACAGTCACCCAACAAGCTTCTGCAACAGAGTGGGGATCCATAGCTGGGTCTCCTAGATCTTAGGCTGACAATCTAACCACCACACAACAGTCTCTTTTCAAAGGAGCAGGTTTCTGCAGAACAGCAAGAAGAGCATCCTTGCAAAATTTCTGTCATTCTGGTGTTAAAGCCATAAGACCTCTGCCAGAAAAGAGGCGCAATCTTGTTATCCTCTGAATGGACTGACATATTCTAATGACCCGTTCGGTATGGCAGGTTTGCTTGTCTCTGGTGGCACAAGTTTCCCAGGTAAGTATTGATGCTAAGCTAATACATCGGTACTTGGATAATCATAGAATCATAGAGTTGGAAGGGGCCACGCAGGCCATCTAGTCCAACCCCCTGCTGAAAGCAGGATCAGCCAAAATTATCCCCGACAAAGCACTGTCATCTTGCAACAGGGTTCCTGCAACCCTACACACACAATGCAGGAAGAGCCAAATCATTTCTTTGACTCTGAAATTCATTACTCTGTTAATCTTAGCTGAGGTTATTTAGCAAAAAAAATCCACACATGCTCAGAGGCACTGCCTCAGTATTATTATTTCACATATTCCCTTCTGGCCCTTGCATCAAAATCAACTTCATTTGTTGCCATTCCAAGTTGCTTCTGCAGACAGATCAGGGATCGGGCTACAGACCCTATCGACAGATCCAGTTCTTCCTTCCCCATTTTGCTCACCCACCCCACAATTACTGAAAAGCCTAAAGCAGGGGGTATGGGAGAAGGGGGAAAAAAAGGTAGAAGCCCAAAAAGCCAGACTGCAATGCACCAGCTCCAAATGTCTGGCCCCTCGCTTGAGGCCATAATTAATTTGAGATTTGTTTTTATTGGAGAACCCAGTCTCGTCTGACCTTAGCCAAACAAGACTCCAGCTAGACCCTTGATGCGCTTGAATGAAATGGAATATTTCTCTCCAACTTCTCTTCAGGCATCCGTGCCTGCTTTGAATTTGTTCCTCAGACTTCATATATTTGGAGATTTGAAGGAAAGATTTAAGGCTTGCCCCCCCCCCAAGTATCCACCTCCCCGGCAGAGGGGCGGGGGGGGGGGGGGAGAAGCAGTGGCACAGCAGACTAGACTATTAGAAACTACAGCGTGTTTTCTTAAAGGTGTACTTTTCTCTAACTCTGCCCAATAATGGAACCTTTAGAAGGTCAGTTGAGTTAGTGAATTACTGACAGAGATTTGGTTACTTGAATTCTGGTGTCTGGAAAAGCAGGAGTCTTGCCGTGTTAAAACTCACCCCTTGTGCCCCCTTCTTCTTCTACTTCTTTTTTTTTTTTTAAACCCCACTGTTTTCTTTTTAACAGCTTCAGTATGTTCCGTTTTCCAGGACAAACACGCCTGTTCTTTATACCTTAAAAGACAGATCGAGAAAGCATTCACTATGGCGGTCTTGTTCCTTAGAAGGACTAGACACAGATTGGACAAGGACGAGAAACTATTCTTTTTAACATGACTTTCTTAAAATTGCTTTGTCTAAACAAAAACAACAGCAACAACAACCCCTGCCCTTAAAAAATAACACATATTTTTGTATACACAGGCATAAATGTTTAAGCCGTAAAGATTGTGTGTTAATCTGCACAGCTGGCTCAGGAAAGCTTTCCCACCCCCTTGCTTATGAAAGGTGGGTGAATGGCTGCCATGTTAGATAACTTTAAGTTTGACTGCTCATTTGAGCCAGCTGTGTGGATTGGGCTGCAAGCTCTGCAAACTGCCTAGTGCCTTTACTGCCCCGAAAGGAAGTTTGAATGATTCAGAAATGTGCTACTTGGACCAGAGCAGATCCACACAACCATACTTTCCTCATTACACCGTGGAGCCGAACTTGACCTTATGTGTGAAACTCTAGTCTGATGACTTCTTTGAAAAAGCGGAACAGAAATTTCCAATGGAGTGGGATTCAGGTTGCCAACCTCCCGGTAGCACCTGGAAATCTCCCACTATTACAATGTATCTCCTGCAGACCCAGATCTGTTCCCCTAGAGAAAATGGCTGCTTTGGAGGGTGGACTCCAGAGCCAGTTTGGTGTAGTGGTTAAGTGCGCGGATTCTAATCTGGGAGAACGAGGTTTGATTCCCCTCTCCTCCACAGGCAGCCGCTGGTGTGACCTTGGGTCAGTCATAAATTCTTTCAGAGCTGTTCTCTCACGAGCATTTCTCAAAAGAGCTCTCTCAGCCCCACCTACCCCACAGGGGTGTCTGTTGTGGGGAAGGGGAAGGGGAAAGAGGTTGTTTACCAATAAAGGTTGTTGTGATGATGATGAGTTTGTAAGCCACTCTGAGACTCCGAATGAAGGGCGGGGTATACATCCAATCTCTTCTGTTCTTCTTATACCCTCCTGAGGTCCCTCCTCTCCCCAAACCCCACCCTCTTCAGGCTCCACCCCCAAAATATCCAGGTATTTCTCAGACCAGAGCTGGCAACCCTCATTGGGACCCTTGTTTCAGTGCCCCCCATTCATTGCCAATCTGCCATACTGGGTTTTATGGGCATATTTGGCTTCATAAAACATGTATTTGAAATCCTGCAGAGAAAAGGCACTCAGGAGGTGTGCAATTTATAGCAGGGAAACTGAGGAACAGAAAAAAAAATCCAGTGCCTCCTCACCTCTCCTGGCTGCTTTGCCATCAAACAAGTTCACATCATAACTGGCTGCACTGAAGAGTTATTGGATCACTCCATCACAATCCCCTAGAGCCATCTGGAAAGACCCTCATTAAAGTTTCTACTTCCCATTTTTACACCTTTATTTGTTCTCTAGGCTGTAGGAAGTCAAATTGGTATTGGAGTAGCAGAGCCTTCTTGGTGGTGGCTCCGGTCCTATAGAATGCTTGATCAAAGGAGGCCCACCTAACACCAAGCTTCCTGATAGAAACCGAAGCTTAGGCTACACATTTACATTTAAGAGGACCTTCTATTATTATATTTTAAGATGTGGGGTTTTTTTAAAAAAATGGCATTTCAGCTTTTCTACAGACTACTAGGAGCTTCCGTGTAATGACTATTTTCGTATGTAAAGAACTGAAGGAATATGGTTCTAAGATGATATAAGCAGCCTTGAACTTCAGAGAAAGATGGATAGCTGTCGCATTGGACTTTCAGTCTTTTTTTTTAATCCTCTTTGCTCTCCTGTGGGATCAGTATTTCGCCCTTTGATGGCACATCTGGATGAGAAGGTTCAGTGGGCCTACTGCTCTTTGTGCTGAAGGTTTGCAGAATGCATTGGCCAAGCGCCTGATGGCTTGGATGACAAATCTGTACAAACCTGCCTACTGAAACTGCAGTGACTGCTGAGCATTGCAGCTTTTCCAGGCCAGACCCGCTAAAGGATTGTACATGGAAAATGGCAGGGCAGAGACTCAGCTTCCAGCTAGGGCTACAGCCTGGGATTGGCGTAAGAGTCCATACGAGCAAGCGCTTTCCTTCCTTGAGCCTCCAGACCTATTGCCAGCTCTCTGCTCCAAAACTCACTTGCTGACTATGAAGGTGGCCTGACTAACCATCATTCACATGTACGTGAACGGTCTAAGCCATTTTCCCAAATCCTTATTAACTAGCCAAATGTCTGAAACAGCCAAATGTCTGTCATTCTGATAGGCAGAAAAGGCTCTGGCCTGGATGGCCCAGGCTATCCCAGTCTCCTCAGATCTCAGAAGCTAAGCAGGGTCAGCCCTGGTTAGTATCTGATGGGAGCCACTAAGGAAGTCCAGGATCTCTACGCAGAGGCAGGCAATGGCAAACCAGCTCTATGCAGTTCTTGCCTTGAAAACCCAACAGGGTCACCATAAGTCGGCTGCAACTCGACGGTACTTTCCAACACAGGCAGGAAAGAGGTTCTTGCCCTGAAAACCCAACAGGGTCACCATAAGTCGGCTGCAACTCGACGGTACTTTCCAACACAGGCAGGAAAGAGCCTGCCACTTGCAATAATAAATAATAACAATACCTTTCGATTTATTGATCGCTCAATCCTGCAGAGCTGCTGGCTCTGAGCGATTTACAGTTACACAGGTTTTTCACAAGGGACTAACAATGATAGGGGTAAGGGAGGACAACATATAATTCTTTAAATCGCACACTTTTGCAGCCGACAGGGATTTTGTTCAGCTGTAGGGTTGAGTCGTGTTCTGGGCAGCATTCATTTCGGCTTGGCTTGATGACGTTAGTTCTTCCTGGGCTGCTTTGAGTCATAGCGCTGCACTGCCACCGCCCGACAGCACTTTTCAACACAGGCAGGAAAGAGCCTGCAACTTGCAATAATAAATAATACCTTTTGATTTATTGATCGCTCAGTCCTGCAGAGCTGCTGGCTCTGAGCGATTTACAGTTACACAGGTTTTTCACAAGGGACTAACAATGATAGGGGTAAGGGAGGACAACATATAATTCTTTAAATCGCACACTTTTGCAGCCGACAGGGATTTTGTTCAGCTGTAGGGTTGAGTCGTGTTCTGGGCAGCATTCATTTCGGCTTGGCTTGATGATGTTAGTTCTTCCTGGGCTGCTTTGAGTCGTAGCACCGCACTGCCACCGCCTGGCCGGATTGGCCCATCACAGGCCCATCACAGGCTTCTGGATGCCGAAGAGGTCTTTTTTCCAGGCTTCCGAGCTTACAAGCTGGGCATTCCATTCGCCGGCTAACACCTCCCCTATGGGGGTTTAGTGTGCCCACTCTAAGGAGTGGTACCCATTTTATCTACTTGCTGAAGCTTTTGAACCGCTGGGTGGACGGCGAGCTGGGGACAAGGCTGGTAGCTCACACCAGCACGGGCTAGAACTGACAGCAAGATCTCGCAGACGCAAGGAGCAGTTTTGCCACCCCCGCTACACAGTCTGCGAGCCCCCGTTTCACCATGGTTCACTGGACAAAGTAGAAGTCTGTGCTCAGGGACACTGTTTTAGTTGAGCCAAAAATGCCTTTGGTGGCTCAGGCTGGTGGGGGGGCAGGAGCAGGCAATGCTTCTTTCTGTACAGTCTTGATGACAGCTCCATAGAATTCAATCTGAATCACTGAGAGTTGACCTTCTTTCCCTTGTGTAACTCCTGGGTTCCTAGAGCTGGTCACAAGAGAGAGACAGAGACGAACCCTTGGAGTTGGCTATGTGTGTGACTGTAAAGTGCTGCCAAGTCGCAACCGACTCATGGTGACCCCAGCAAAGGGGTTTCCAGGCAAGAGATAAACAGAGGTGGTTTGCAATGGCCTTCCTCTGCAGTGTCTTCCTTGGGGGTCTCCCATTCAAGTACCAATCCTGCTTAGCTTCCAAGATCTGACGAGACTGGGCTATACCATGCTGGGCTGTCTCCCCTCCTAAATATTATATGTGATTGGCTAAATGCCTCTATGGCGCACAATAGTCTATCATGATGGAAGGGATTAAAAGAGAGCTCTTTGCACAGTGGATATTATATTTTGGTTTGATCAAACTCTGTGCTAATTTAGGGCTTCTGCTGATTTCTTAGAAGAGTTTTGGATGGCTGTTTTGGCCTTAATTTATGAGAGTAGATCAATTGGATCACAGAGGCAGTATTTTGCCTCCTGTATTGGCGAGCTTCCATGGTAGCATGGAGATTCAGATCTGAATCTCCCAGATTCTAGTCTGACACTTTAACCACTACAACACACTGTGTGTGTGTTAGGTGCGCTCAGGTTGCTTCTGACTTATGGCAACTCCATGAATTAATGTCTTCCAAAATGTCCCATCATTAACAGCCTTGCTCAGGTCTTGCAAACTGGGGCCGTGGCTTCCTTCAACTTCTGCTAGCATTATTGTCTTTTCCAGTGACTCTTGTCTTCTCATAATGTGACCAAAGTACAATAGCCTCAGTATACACTGGCATAGCACAATAAACGTCTTCTCTTTCCCCCCAAATAAGTGTTGCACCATGTGAAGTGTTACAGAAATTAGGTAAAGGTAAAGGTTCCCTTGCTCGAAAGCCAGTCGAATCCGACTCTAGGGTTGCGGTGCTCATTTCCATTTCAAAGCCGAAGAGCCAGCGCTGTCCGAAGATGTTTCCGTGGTCATGTGGCCGGCATGACTAAACACCAAGGCGCACGGAATGCTGTGACCTTCCCACTGAAGTGGTACCTATTTATCTACTTGCAATGTCTTGCTTTCGAACTGCGAGGTTGGCAGGAGCTGGAACTAGAGACGGGAGCTCACTCCGTCATGTGGCACACTCGGGTCTCGAACTGCTGAACTACCGACCTTCCACACAGCCTGCAGTTTAGCGTCTTAACCACTTGAGCCACCGCAGCTCCTGTTACAGAAATTACTGGTCATAATTATCACTCATCTGTAATTTTGCTAGGAGTTCATTACACTGTGAAGCTCAAAACTGATAGCCTGGAAGTGTCAGGACATGTCAGTAGCTTTAATATTTTCCCTTCTGGTGCATATGTCAACATTTCTGGCTATTAACAATTCCCCTCCTCTGAAGAAGAAACAACAACAACAAAAAAACCCTCTTCTCAAAACTTCCAGACAGGGCAATGCTAAGAACAAGTCAAATATTGTTTCCTTCTTCCCCAGTTGCCTCTCCTCCATGAATATGCTTCTTTGTGCCAGACCAAAAACATTATGGCAGTATGAAAATCCATTTTAAAAAAGCAAGAAATCATGTACCGAACTATGATTCCTTTCTTCTCATTTCAATTGGGCAGGGAATAGGTCGCTTTTCAAGCTTGGTGGACTTAAACGCCCTATTAAAGAATCCGGTCAGAGTATTTTTAAGAAGTGGGAAATGCTTCGGTATAGAATAATAGATTTTTGTATTTATCATAACTTTTTGTTTTTATTCACAGCTAACCCTCAAAGAATCATCTCATTCATTCACACAGCCGCTTCCTCTTTACAGGCACAGAAGTATAGACAAGCTCCCGTGATTTGGCCAAGTCAAATGGGAGGAGTCTGTGTGAATCAGGATTTGAACCCTCACCTCTGCCTTCCAAGAAGTAGTCTAAAGTAAGCAGATGCTTCTCCTTTATTATTTACTTGATTGATACCCCGTCCTTCTCCCAAATAGGGAACCGAAGCACTTCCACTTTATTTTCACAACAACCCTATGAGTTAGGTTAGGCTGAGTATACGTGACTTGCCTGAAGTCACCCAGCAAGCTTCCACAGCAGAGTAGGGATTCAAACCTGGGTCTCCCAGATCCTAGTCTAAGATGGGTAGCCGTGTTAATCTGTCTGTAGCAGCAGAAAAGAGCAAGGGTCCAGTAGCATCTTAAAGGCTGACAAAATTTGTGTCAGGGTATGAGCTTTCATGAGTCACTGCTCACTTCTTCAGATGCAGCAGTGACTCACGAGAGCTCAAACCCTGCCACAAAGTTTGTTAGTCTTTAAGGTGCTACTGGACTCCTGCTCTTTTCTAGATCCTAGTGTGACACTCTAACCCAGGGGTGTCAAACATAAGGCCCGGGGGCCGGAACTGGCCCATCCAGGGCTCTTATGCGGCCCACAAGCAACTAGTGCAAGGGAGGGAACAGGAGACTGCTTGGAGGGGGGAGTGGGTGGAGCTAGTCCAATGGTGCCTTCAGCATGGCAGAACACAACCTCATCTGCAGCAGTCAAGCAGTGTGGGAACCTCTGCCCAAAGCTGCACCACTGGCTCTCCAGGCCACCCATGTGGGTTTTCCTTTGCACCCCCCTCCCAGCCCGTGGGGCCTTGCAGTGAGGATACACCAACTCGGAGCTTACCAGCTGCCATCCTTTGTACAGTTGATGTCTCCAGTGCCCAGCATTATGCTTTATGGCACACATGGTCTAGCCCGACAAAGTGATATTTATGGCAGAACCGGCCTCGTAAAAAAAGAGTTTGACGCCTCTGCTCTAACCGTTATACCACACTGGCTCAATTATATAGGGACATCTTTTACTGGAAACCATCATGCTTCCATAAAATAGAAAGAGCGAGCTAGTTGTCAATGAAAAGAAGACCCACCGTTCCCTAAACAAAATGAGAAGACTGGGGGAAAGGGGGACTTGACTTCCTCCTCCAAAAGACAGCCCAAAAGATTCTGAGAATAATCTAAATTTCCTCCCTGGTTGTGTTCTTTTGTGTGTGTTTATGTTTTTTTAAAATTGTTTAAATTTCTAATATATACTTTTATTTTAAATGTTGTTTTAACGTCTCAAATATTTTAAGGCTGAAATATTTCATGTTTGGATGTTTGACATCTTGGGACCCTATTTGGGTGGGAAAGGCAGCATAGAAATGTTTTAAATAAATGGATCTGATGTGCACGGGACAACCACTTCTGTCAGCATTACGGTGTGGAACCTCCAAGAGGCGCGGAAAAGTCAGTTCCTTGCTGGGGCTTATTAGGACTCAGTCCTAAAGGGCCCCAATTCACAAGTCTCAGGTTACTGCCCAGAGATGTGCATCAACTGTTTCCCTGCATGCAACTTTCCCTTAATGGGCTCCTCAGCCAGAAAAAATCCAAATAGTTCACAGGGCAAAGATATATACATTGCTGTCAAGCAGGGGTCGTTTCGTAGAAAAAGAGCTAGGGGAACTCATTAGCATAACTCATTAGCATATGCCACACCCCCTGACATCACCGGAAGTGTGTCATAAGGCCACACCCCCTGACATCACCGGAAGTGCGTCATAAGGCCACACACACCACCCCCAACGGTCCCGGCCGCCACCGCCGGCCTTGCAGCTCCACTGCTGACATCACCGGAAGTGTGTCATAAGGCCACACCCCCTGACATCACCGGAAGTGTGTCATAAGGCCACACCCCCTGACATCACCGGAAGTGTGTCATAAGGCCACACCCCCTGACATCACCGGAAGTGTGTCATAAGGCCACACCCCCTGACATCACCGGAAGTGTGTCATAAGGCCACACACCCCTGACATCACCGGAAGTGTGTCATAAGGCCACACACCCCGCCCCCAACGGTCCCGGCCGCCACCGCCAGCCTTGCTGCTCCACTGCCGAGCCCCATGAGGGGCCCAGCGGTGGACCTGCAAGGCCAGCAGGAGTGCAAGGAAGCCCTGGAAGGCCCTCCCTGGCCCCAGGCAGGCAGGGGTGGGGAGAGGCAGGGAAGAAGCAACTTACCCTCCCTCTTCTCCTGCCTCCTCCTGGCTGAATGAGGGCCGGAAGCGGGGCGGCCGGAAGCAGGGGGCAGGGCTTCGTCATGTGCCCCGCCCCCGTACCTCACCCGGGGGAACTGCGATCCCCCGTGATTCCCCCAAAATGACCTCTGCTGTCAAGTAGCCGCATGCTCATGGCAACCCCCAAGGGTTTTCAAAGCACAAGATGTTCAGAGGTGGTTTGCCATGGCCTGCCTCTGCATTGTGACCCTGGTCTTCCTTGGTGGTCTCCCATCCAAATACTGACCAGGGCCAACCCTGTTTAGCTTCTGAGCTCTGACAAGATTGGGCTAGCCTGGGCTAACCAGGTCGGGACAAAGTCTAGCATAAGCTATAAATGTGGAAGACTGCAAGCAGAACCGACTTCCGTAACCCAACGGGACTGTATAACTCTTCATAGCTGGATGGACCACACTCAGCCGGCATGTGCAAACCTTAAGACTCAGAGAGGAAGTGTCTGCGGCTCAGTGGTATGCAGAAGGTCTCAGGTTCAACCTCTGGCATCTTCAGCGAAAGAGATCAAGGGGTAGGAGATGTGAAGGACCTCCACCTGGGATGCTGGAGAGACACTGCCAGCCTGAGTAGACAGTGACGGATGTTCATGGGCCCATGGTCTGATTCAGTAGAGGGCAACGTCATGTGTTTGTGTCATATTTAGGATATGAAAGTCCAATGAAAGAAGAAGCTGTAGTGGCTGAGCCTGAATGTCAGAGGTCAGCAGCTATGAGGCTTAAGTCTGCTCCCGCACACAGATCGTGGGCTTCTATGGACCTGTGTTTGTGTGTCAGCTAACAAAGGGCAATCCCTCAGGCCCTTTGACTGTTACAGATCCAGTAATCCTTATTTTTGGAGGACGCACTGTCAGATAAACCTTTCCTACAGACTGGATCCCAATCAGGGAAGCACAAAAAATCTTCCGCTAGGTTTATGCAGCTAAAATCTAAGGAGAATGACACCCTTCTGAAGGGTGTAACTTTGTACTGTAGTCCCTCAAAGGTGGGTCACTCAGTGCTGGATCACTGAATGTGTGAATGATCTCCACTTGGAAATAATGCATTCAGGAGCCAAGATACATGCTATGCAGAGTTGCATGTAATCCCCCCCCCAGTTTTAAGGACCAGTCTCCAGACCAAAGTTGTCCCCCACTGATTTCAACCTAGGGTTGCCAGCCTCCAGGTGGGGCCTGGAGATCCCCCGCTTTTACAACTGATTCCAGCTGACAGAGATCAGCTCCCCTGGAGGAAATGGCTGCTTTGAAGGGTGGACTCTATGGCATTGTACGCTAACAAAGGGCAATCCCTCAGGCCCTTTGACTGTTACAGATCCAGTAATCCTTATTTTTGGAGGACGCACTATCAGATCTACCTTTCCTACAGACTGGATCCCGATCAGGGAAGCACAAATAATCTTCTGCTAGGTTTATGCGGCTAAACTCTAAGGAGAATGACACCCTTCCGAAGGGTGTAACTCTGTACTGTAGTCCCTCAAAAGTGGGTCACTCAGTGCCAGATCACTGAATGTGTGAATGATCTCCACTTGGAAATAATGCATTCAGGAGCCAAGATACACAGTATGCAGAGTTGCATGTAATCCCCCCAGTTTTAAGGACAAAACAGCTGCAGTTGGTTGCAGTTGGGAAAGAAGAAGGCATCGACCAGTCTCCAGACCAAAGTTGTCCCCCACTGATTTCAACCTAGGGTTGCCAGCCTCCAGGTGGGGCCTGGGGATCTCCCGCTTTTACAACTGATTCCAGCTGACAGAGATCAGCTCCCCTGGAGGAAATGGCTGCTTTGAAGGGTGGACTCTATGGCATTGTACTATGCTGAGGCCCCTCCCCTCCCCTCCCCACACCCGCCCTCTCCTGGCTCCACCCCCAAAGTGTCCAGGTATTTTCCAACCCAGACCTGGGACCCTATTTCAACCTGTTGTGGGGGGGGGGGTGTTATGGTTACCTACAATGCTCCCTCTAAGCTGAGGAGTCTGGTGAGCAAAAAAATCTACTTTGTGGGCTGCTGGCATTAAAGTCGTGCGAGTGAGTGATTTGGCTACTGCATAAATTAGTTTGACCTGGAGCCATCCTTCCTGAGCCAAGACAAAAATGTGTGAGCCGGACACTTTCAAAAATGTGAGCTAGCTCACACTAACTCATCTTAGAGGGAACACTGGTTACCTATGTTTTTTCTTGGTGGATGAAAAAGCAACAGAGGGAGGGGTGATTTTGAGGAGTGATATGGTCAGCAAGGAAAGGGATATGATAGCTGCCCCCCCCCCCCCCCATAAAACCATTCCAAATTAATGCAGGACAAACATTTCCCAAACTTCTGGAAGCCAAGGAACACTTGTTTTAAAAATTGAAATTAGAGGTACCCTTCACATTAGCACCTCAAATTAGAGTGTATAAAAGTAGGAATGATGCAGCAGCTGTTTCTAGACGCTACCAGAGGATGTTGTGATAGCCAGAGGCATAGAGAGCTTTAAAAGGGGATTTAATTGATTCATAGAGGATAAGGTCTATCGGCGGCTACTAGCCATGGTGATGAAAAGGAACCTCCACATCTAGAAGCAGTACACCAGTGCCAGGAGGCAACATCAGGGGAAGAACTCAACCTCTATGCCCTGTTGTTAGACCTCCAGAGGAATTGGTTGGCCACTGTGTGAGACAGGACGCTGGATTAGATGAACCACCAGTATGATCCAGCAGGGCCATTCTTAAGTCTCTTTTCTCAAAATGCCTCCTGCAAAGTAAGAAGCAAACCCAGAATAATGACTCATTCAGAGATGCAGCAGGCAGACTCCATTGAGAGTGGATAATTCTGTGCCACCTTTTGCCTCAAGCATGAATGAATGACAGAAGCAAACCTGACAGAGAGAGAGGAAA
>NW_015164702.1:504208-518328 GCF_001447785.1 Gekko japonicus
TCAGCCTTTAATATATCTCTCATGCTACACTACCAGCTGACTTTCAGTAGACTCATACATCCTGGGCCGCAGTTGGGCTTTACAGATGTAGGATGATATGAATGCTCCCTCTGAGATGATTTATGTGGCATCATTCATGTGCAAATGTACTTGATGACAGTAAATGAGTGATGAATGTGCGTTATGTGAGGTAGCTTTAAATCACCTTTATAATTAAAACAAGAGAATAGCTTGCTTCAGTATCTAATTTCCAGTCACAGTTCATCAACAAATGCTGAGCCTAGCAGTTCTGTATTCCAAAATTTGGCTGCAGGCTTGGAAAAGGTCTGCTCTAGGATCTCTCTTCCTCCTCAATGGCATTGGGATTGGAATCACTGCCTCTGAGCATGCACAGAGTACATTTCATTTGCCTCAAAGAAGCTGTAGCCAGAATCAGGAACCATGGAGGCAAGGTAAGGGTGCTCCTCTTGCAGAGATTCACCCCCTCCCATTTTGATCCTTAAGGAACAGATTACTTGTAGCTCTAAGCAACAGAAGTGTGGGATCCAAATGGTGACAAATGGGTATTTGCAGGGAAGCAAAGAGCTATTTATCAGCACTGAAAAGCTTGCTATCCATTAGCATACTTGACTTCTAGATTCAAATGAAGCACCAGAGCGGGAATTTCAACTTTGTTTTCTCTGCACACAAGACACACACACACCATGCCATAAAACAAACTACTTTTAAAAATTTCTCTCTGACCTCATGAGGGTGCTTTCACATATGGTGGATAATGCACTTTCAATGTACTTCGGCAATGGTTTGAAACGGGATTTTCCTGTGTGAAACAGGAAAATCCACTTGCAAACGATTGCTAAAGCATATTGAACATGCATTATTTATTTAGAATATTTCGATGCTGCCTCTTCAGAGTCCTGCCGGAGGTGGCTTGTGATTTAAAAAAAATAAAAATCAGTTATCCAACATGGGTGAAAACAGCTCAGTTTCAAAAGCAAGTAGCCATCTCTTAGCAGACAGGTCCTGCAGTTGGGCTGAGGTCTCCATCAGAGCAAGGATCCAGCCAGTAGCTGGAAGCTGGGGTCTGCCTTTCAGGACAGCACTTAGGTCTAGGTCACAGTCTGGGATTTGCTAGGGGCACGCTGGCCTAGGGTTGCTACTTGCCTGCTAGGGGCAGAGGAACTTCCACCCTTGCACTCCACTGCTGCCCACTCTCAAAGGCTCTTGAAGTTTTGAGTCTGGATCATCTCAGTGTTGTTGCTTTTTTAATGGAAACTGCAGGGGCCTGAAGGAGTGAGGAGGCAAAGGGTTTAAACCCTTCTACCCTGTGTGGTTTCACTCACTGAAAGCACTTTCCTACCTGTGGAAGGGGAAAAGACGGGCGCCCTCTGTTTGTCTGTTGTTTTACCTCTTTGAAGCTTAGTAAAACCACCCCACCAGTGTCACTGAAACTGCAGAGGATGGGGAGAAACCCTCCCCCCCCCCCCCGGGCCCCCAAAAAACAAAGGTGTGTGTGTGCGTGGGGGGGCAGATTGGTTGGGTGGTTAGAATTTCCATTTTCAAAATACTGTGAATCTATCACAGACCTTCCAGCCTCTCATTTGATTTGGCATCCAGTTCAAATCTTGCAGCCTATCACTGCTAATTCTATATCGGAGGGGGGGGGGTATTTTTGTATTTGTGTGTGTGTGCCTGGAAGTCATGGCAACCCCTACTGGGCATGGAGGACATTCAGAGAAGTGGCTTGATAGCCTGCCTCTGCCTCCAGCCCTTATATTCATTGGAGGTCTCCCATCCATATATTTGCCAGGGTCGGCCTTGCTTAGCTTCCAAGATCTGATGAGATCGGGCTTGCCTGGGCTATCCAAGTCAGGTCAATGCTAATTCTATATCTTGATGAGAGACTGCACTTGTTCCCAAAAGCAGCAGGTAAGTCAGAACTCTGGCACTTCATTTTAATCTAGAAGTCAAATATGCTAATGGATAGCAAGTATGATATAATGCCCCTCAATTAAACTTATCCAAAGTGGACTTTCCCCAAAGATGATTTAGTCAGTAACGGACCTTGACATTCATATACCCAGATGATCTGACCAAACGGAGCCAAGGATCTAGCTCTCGTGGGAGATCGTACAAAGGGCAATATGTGACAGGCTCATATCATCTCAGGAATCTGTACAATTCTATAATATGTTCCAGCATCCACAGGACAGGGCAGAGGACATGCATCATCTCAGTTTTCCATCCAATTGATATTTATAGGGTCCAGGGGTCATTTCCTGCAGGAGCGCACAGGAGCAGAGCTCCGGCAGTAAAGAGCCCAGGGGGCGGGCACATGCAACAAGCCCCACCCCCTTCTCCCAGCAGCCCTCATTCAGAGCAAGAAGCAGCCAGGTAAGTTGCAGAGTCCCCACCCCACCCCCTGGTCCAAAACAGTCCAGTGGCACCTTTAAGACCAAGTTTTATTCAGGTACAAGCTCTGTGAGGACAGATCTGCACTCCCCCCTCCCCTTCAATAGCTAGCAATCCAAAACAGTCCAGTGGAGCCTGAGTGGTGGGTGTTGCCTTCTGACACACTTCCGGTGATGTCAGGCGGTGTGGCATATGCAAATAAGTTATGCTAATGAGCTCCTGCACCTCTTTTTCTATGAAATTACCCCTGTTTATACCCCACTTTTCTTCCCAAGGGGCACCCGAAGCAGGTTAGATCATCAGTCTCCCCTTCTCCATTTCATCCTAACAACCACCACTCTGCGAGGTAGGTTAAGCTGAGAGAGAGAGCGACTGAACCAAGGTCATCTGGCTTCCACTGCAGAGTGGGGATTTGCACCTGGATCTCTCAAATCCTAGTCTGACACTCGAACCACTATGCGACTCTGGCAACTTCTGACAAACAGCTACGGAGATCACGAGAAACACAAAACTGGAGGCTTCCAAATTCCTTAGTGATTGGTTTTATTGCCACGGTTCTGCACTTGTTTTCTAGAACACACGTGCTGCATTCAGATGTCACAACAAAAAGAGGCTTTCTTGATGACAGGCACACAGGCACACAGGCAGCTTGCCCCTGAGCGTGAAATACGACTCAAGGCTCACTAGTTTGCAAAAACTTGCCTCCAACTCCAGTTTACCGTGATATCCACATGTGGAAGTCTGGGGTTGCCCAGCTCAAATGATTACCTCACAATTACCACAGCTTTTCTTTTTGCATCTCTCTCTCTCAGATGCTGACAGGTTTGACTCTATCGTTTCTCAAGTCTTGAAGCTGATTTATCCATTACAAAACTGTTGTCCCCCCCCCCCCCCCGGGTCTGGCCAACCAGAAATCGACCAGCAATGCTCTGGGAATTCTGGACTTGGAGATTAATTCTCAGGCATGTGGGAGGGGGGATGACTAGGATGAGGACCCTGGCACATGGGGAGAGACGGCTTAAGTGTACCCCCCCCCCAATCCAAGCCATTTTCATGACCTAAAAGAGTCCCAGGGACCCAATATCTGACCACTGAGGAAACTTGTGTCTACCAAAGGGGTCTCCATGAGTTTTTCTAAGGGGCAAATAGTATCACTCCAGGGGATTTTTTGGCCCAAAAATGGTCTGGAGGGGAAGCCTAAGACCCCCCCACCCACACACACCCTGTGCATTACAATCCCGATCTGAATTGTGCCTGCACGTACCTGGGAATTACGTTCTGAGCATGAAACTCTCACAGCACATGTCAACAGAACCCGTGGTGGATTAGGGTTGCCGTTCCCCTGGTGGGGCCAGGAGATCCCCTGATCCCCATCCCCGAGAAGCCCCTCCCAGCACTGCCGGCACGATGATATCACCCAGGAGTGATGTCATCATGTTTCCAATGTTGGGGGTGATGCTCTAGGTTTTGGGCAAAACTCTATGGTTTTGTGGCCCCAAAAAACAGAGTTTTGCCCAAAACCGAAACGTCGCCCCCAACATTGGAAACGTGATGACATCGCTTCCAGGTGACGTTATCGTGGCGCGTGCCAGAAGAACTCAAGGAAGGATCGGGAGTCCCCCCGCTGGCAGCCAGGTACAACCTGGCAACCCTATGGTGGATCAGTGATGGACATGAGGCATTTTAATGCACTGTGACTCATCTCTTAGCTAAAGCCCTGAACAGACATTTACCAGGCTGGTAAGGGTGTTCATACAGCAGAAGAACCTTCCACCGTACCAATAATGTCACCTGATGATGTAACACCTAGAGTTATCAGCTACCTATTGGTGGTGGGAGACCAGCCCAGAAGTGACATCATCCCAGTGGGTGACTTTCTAGTATTTGCCCCAAATGCAGTGTTTAAACCATAAAGTTTGGGGCAAATGCTAGAGCTTCACCCTGGCACAATGACATCACCTCCAGGTCACAT
The DNA here is from genome assembly GCF_001447785.1 of Gekko japonicus. NCBI lineage: Eukaryota > Metazoa > Chordata > Lepidosauria > Squamata > Gekkonidae > Gekko > Gekko japonicus. Next base: position 508,593 of record NW_015164702.1, read on the forward strand.
AGGAAGTGACATCATCACACCGGGGATGCCAGCTGCCCCCCCCCCAATGCCCCATCACCAGCCACTTTCCAGGCCATTCCTAGTCCGTACTAGAGAGAAGCACTTGACATAAACTCCCAATCACCAGTGAAACAAACCATGCAAATTAAGCACATCACACAAGATGTTATCTGTGCAGCAATGGGAGAGGCGCTCCACCCACTCCGCCACCCACACTGAAACTTTCCCGGTCCTGCTCAAAATGTCTGAACCTTCCCCTTGCTCCATTTTTATGTTGCTGCTTGTGGGATAATAAAAGAAAATGCAGGGATAATTTTTAAAAATTATCTCTGTATCATCTTCTCCTTTTACGTTCGCTAAACCATTGCAGGCCCATGGCTAATGCAATAGATTTATTTTACTCAGGCTTGATTTTTATCAGCCGAACAGCATGTGTGTGTCTTTGGGTGGGTGTGTTCATCATTACATGAGTCATTTAGCTCTATACTACTGAAATAGTGAAAACAGGCCCCAATTTTTTTTTAAAAATAGACCTCCTCGTGATGCAAACAAACAAGGGGGAAAGAAAAGAAAACTCCCTATTGATTATGTCTGGGGAGCATTACACGAAGAAAGTTCGCAGGCTCTTTGCTTTGGAATACAGCCCATCAGATGCAGTTCACTATCTCATTACAAATGAGAGGGACTCATTCATACCGTAATTGAATTCAGTGGGGCTTTTTTTTTTTGCCATTGACTTCAGGGGCTGCAAGAGAGACTTGGATCAAAAGGGAATCCAGGAAAGAACAGCCTGACAAACCCCATTATCCTTGGGGTCACATTTATCCAACTGTTATTCAAAATCTGATGTGCCTCCCTTGAAAACCAATGTAGTTCAGGGGTTATAGTATCAGAACAGGAGCAGGGTTCAAATCCTGACTCTGCCATATTGTTTGCTGGGTGTCCTTGGGCCAGTCACTCTGTCTCAGTCTAACTAAAGGTTGGTTGGGAGGATTACAATGGAGGAAAGAGACCATGATTTCTTCCCTGAGCTTTTTAAGTGAGCGGGAGGGATTTAAAAAATGCATCAGGGCCCAATCAGCCTAGGTATCTGTAAAGAGATAAAACTGGGTTGTCGTACCATTTAACCATCAGGCAGGGTAAGGCAGCCATTTCAGGTGACAGATGTGGGGAGCCATTAAACGATAGCAAAGGGTTGTTTTGCTGTTGTAGAAGTAGAGGGAAACCTTTCGATTCCCCTCCTCAGGTTTCAAAAATTGAGCACTTAAAGAGCTTCATCATTTATTGCACAAAGCAGGTGTAAATCTAATTTCAGAGTACAAATTGCATGCATCGTCTTCTGTACAAGCTGTCACCCTGTCTGCGGGTATTGTATAATTCCCATTCAGTTCAACGGGGCATCCACTGGAGACAGACTACGGTGATGAGTTCAGCTGAGACATGAATATTCATGTTATGAGGACTGTATGTCAAAAGAAGAGGGATCAACTAGAATGGGGGTGGGGACACAGCTGGTGATGATGGGGGAGGGGAAATGCTAAATGTCCTTAGCAGGATACTTGTGGAAGTTCAGTAATTTTTAAATATTTTAAAACAGGACATACAAAACCCACCCTTGAAAATTATGCTTCTTACAGTCTTCATCCCATGACCAAAACTTCCAGTTTGGGCATTGGTTGGGAGTTTGGTGTAGTGGTTATGTGCGTGGACTCTAATCTGGGAGAACCAGGTTTGATACCCCACTCCTCCACTTGCACCTGCTGGATGACCTTGGGCAAGCCATAGTTCTGTCAGAGCTGTTCTTGAAAGAGCAGTTTCTGTCAGAGCTCGCTCAGCCCCACCTACCTCACAGGGTGTCTGTCGTGGGGAGGGGAAGGGAAAGGAGTTTGCTCTGAGACTCCGAGTGAAGGGCAGGGATCAATCCAATCTTCTTCTTCTTCGTCTTCTTCTGTCTGTCTATACTACACACTAGAATCTCTCCCCCCCCAAACACATTAGTGCCTGACCAATCTTTGAGTCGTATTACTGATCAAACCCTCCCAATCGTTTCCATCAGAACTATATTTGCCAGGATCTTCTCAAGGAAAGGACTGTCCTGCTGCAGCAGGGGTCCCCAGCCTTCTTGAGCCGTTGGGAACCTTTGGAATTCTGACAACAGGGTCATGGGTGCAAACACACAACATGGCTGCTGCAGGAGGTGGAGCCATATACACAGAAGAAAAGGGGGGAAAGGGGTAATTTTAAAAAAATGCACAGGGAAAGAAGAGAAAGAGAGAGAAGAAGAAAACCGACACTGCAGTGACAGCTGCTACTGAAATGTCATTTGAATCTGCACAGCCAGTCAGATCTCCAATAGCCATTCAGAAGTTCTGCTGGGCAAGAGACCCACATGGCCCCACCCAGGGGTCATTTCCTGCAGGAGCGCACAGGAGCGGAGCTCCGGCAGTAAAGCGCCCAGGGGGCGGGAACATGCAACAAGCCCACCCCGTGCTCCCAGCAGCCCTCAGTCAGAGCAAGAAGGAGCCAGGTAAGTTGCAGAGCTCCCCCTGGCCCCCCGGCCCAAAACAGTCCAGTGGCACCTTTAAGACCAAGTTTTATTCAGGCAAAAGCTCTCCCTCCTCTGCGAGGACAGATCTGCATGTCCCCCCCCCATAGCTAGCAATCCAAAACAGTCCAGTGGAGCCTGAGCGGTGGGTGTTGCCTTCTGACACACTTCCGGTGATGTCAGGGGGTGTGGCATATGCAAATAAGTTATGCTAATGAGCTCCTGCACCTCTTTTCCTACAAAATGACCCCTGGCCCCACCCACTTTCTGAAAGCACTTGGCGGGCACCAAGAACGTTGTTGGTGGGCACCACGTTGGGGACCCCTGTGCTACAGACAGGCAGCCCTCCTATGAGTGTTTGGGAACTGGTTTCACGATGGGAGACCTTGAAAGATGACCTCACCCACATCCCTTTTTGTCCGTTTCTTCCCTCTTCTCTTACATGGAGCAAGAGAGCCAATGTGCTGTGACATCACTGTCTTGTTTGCCACTTGCTCCTTGGCATGTGCCAGAATAAGAGGTCCTGGGAGGGAAGAGGGCCCAATTATTCCTACCTGGGGAGAGGCAGGCTGCAATACTGTGCAATGGTAGAGCATGAGTCACCAGTGGGCCTTCCGGGGGCCCACAATGCTGGCCCTAGGGCTAAGAAATCCCAGGATATTTGGGGGTAGAACTTGGGGAAGGTGGGGTTTGAAGAGGGGAGGAGGGACCTCAGCAGGGTACAACTTCCATAAAGTCCAGCCTCGGACTCTGCAGCAGCCATTTCCTACAGAGGAGCCGATCTCTGAAGTGGTAATTCTGGGAGATCTCCAGACCCCACTTGGAGGTTGGCGGTGCTAGCCGACCATGCGTAAGATTCTGCCTTCCGCTGGGCCAGAAACAGCAACAAGACGGGAGGAGAATATAAAACTTAATGAAGCTCAGCACTCTGATTTGGCATCCAAGCTTCTCCTTGCAAATTCCATTATGCTAATTTAGGTCGTTAGTCTACCGGCGGGTCTAGATTGGGGGTTCCTAGCCTGGTTCCTAGAGACACCAGGGCATCCCCCTCCCCATGTTTTGTGGTTCCTGTTTCCTTCTCCCCCAAAGTAATCCCGGTTTTGTTCTCAAAGAAGGAACTGCTTCGGAAGATCCCAGGAGGCATCACCTTAGTGCAGGGCTGGCCAAACTACGGCTCGGGAGTCAAATGCGGCTCTTTCATGCATATTGTGCGGCTCCTGGCAGGGCGGCTGGGGAAGCGAAGGGGAGGCATGCTTTTCCTTCCTTCCTTCCTCCCCCATCTATTTTCTTTCTTTGTTTCTCTCTCTCTCTCTCTCTTTCTCTCTCCACCTCTTTCATTCTTTCCACCTCTCTCTCTCTCTCTCTCTCTCTCTCCACCTCTTTCATTCTTTCCCCCTCTCTCTCTCTCTCTTTCTCTCTCTCTCTCTCTCTCTCTCCCCCTCTTTCATTCTTTCCACCTCTCTCTCTCTGTGACAAATATAATTAGCAAACAAATAAATATCATTGGACAAATAAATGTCATTATCAATATCTGTTTTTACCCATTTTGTTTTTATTTTTGGCAGTCTAACTTAATGTTAATAAAAACCAAATTTGCTATTTCCCAATAAAAATGTGTAAGATTTGTTCATGACTCGTGGCTCTCAAACATCTGATGTTTATTCTACATGGCTCTCGCGTTAGGCAAGTTTGGCCACCCCTGCCTTAGTGTCTGTGTGGAGCACCAGCTGCTTCCATCATTGGCGAATGCTTAGCTTGGATTGTCCCAGTGTCTGGATTGGGCCTCAGCTCCCACACTGCAGCCGTTTGGTGGTGGCACCCACAATCAGCGCTCACATTTCCAGAACTGCCCACAGGATCCACAGGGTTGGGAGCAGTGGTCCTTCTAAGCTGAGTGAGTGTGAGCTAGCTCACAGTTTTTTAGCCTCCAGCTCACACGTTTTTGTCGTAGCTCAGGAAGGATGGCTTCAGAGCAAACTAATTTATGCAGTAGTCAAATCGCCCGCTCACAACTTTAATGCCAGTAGCTCACAAAGTAGAATTTTTGCTCGCAAGACTCCACAGCTTAGAGGGAGCATTGGTTGGGAGCCCCTGATCTAGGGCAACTGTGGTGGTCTCAAGCAGGGCCCCAGACTTGCTTCCAGGGATTTTTTTTTAAAGCAGAGAGACCGGGTGATTCCACACTAAACCTTAAATCCTGGTTCAACCCTGTCCCAATCTTATATTCTACAGTACACTCGAGTTCACCCCTGTATTTATCTTGGGGTATTTTTTGTTTCCACATTACATTTAGGTCACCCCAGTTTTGCCTGGGATAAACGGATGCTGTTATAAGCAGGGATAGATGCAAGGTACTGTGTCGCGAGTTGGGCACTGTGGGCACTAAGTGTCCTGTGAGCACTAAGAGCTGAATTTGGGTTCTTCTGTATGCAAAGCATGTGCTTTGCCATCAATTTTAGACTTGTCAGTAAAAAAAATAATGCATAGAATTAGGTTACACGGTCTAACTCTGTCGGTTCTGTCGTTCGACTTCACCGTCTTTCACAAACAATTCCAACCCCATCCTGACAAAGCGGAGAGGGACAAACTTCACACAGTGCATAGCTGGATCACGCCCATATTTGTTTAGAGAGACTAAGAAAGTAGCAGCTGCCTGTATTTTAAGTTCTTGTAAGTACTCAAGCCCAATTTAAATGTGTAACCCAGATGTCTTGAGCCGGGTTTGTTTACATTCTTGAGAACTGTTGTAGAGAAGGAGGAAAAAACATTTCATGCTCCATGTGCGTGTGAGGCAAGTACAATACTGGGCTCCAATAAGCTTTAAAAGGAACACAGATCTGCAACTCCACCGTGGGTATTAACGTGGGTCCTTGTGGCATTAGGTCAGACATACCCCCAATGGCAGAAAGTTAAGATCCAGAGAAAGCCTCTGCCACAAAGTGTGCTTCGTTCAGCTCTGCTCTACAAACACTCTAGTCCTCTTGGAGCAACAGCCTGATCATCTCAATGGTACCTCCTGACACTTCCCCTGGCACCCACCAAGGGCTGTTAGAAAGTAGGTGCGGCCAGGTGGGGCTTTTGCCCAGCAAGGTTTCTGATTGGCTGTGCAGATTCCTTAAAACATTGCTTTGACAGCAGCGGTCCCCAGAGCAGTGTTCACTCTAAGCTGAGCTAGTGTGAGCTAGCTCACAGTTTTTAGCCTCCAGCGCACACATTTTTGTCTTAACTCAGGGAAGATGGCTCCAGAGCAGACTAATTTATGCAGTAGCCAAATCGCTCAATCACAACTTTTTTGCCGGTAGCTCACAAAGTAGAATCTTTGCTCACAGGACTCCGCAGCTCAGAGGGAGCATTGACCAAGCTGGCTCCAAAGGTAAGCTGCAGCAGCCATTCTGGGGCTCTGCCCCATATTGTGGCTGCACCCCCTATAGGTAAAAGTAAAGGTTCCCTTGCTCGAAAGCCAGTCGAATCCGACTGTAGGGTTGCGGTGCTCATCTCCGTTTCAAAGCCGAAGAGCCAGCGCTGTCCGAAGACGTTTCCGTGGTCATGTGGCCGGCATGACTAAACACCAAGGCGCACGGAACGCTGTTCCCTTCCCACCGAAGTGGTACCTATTTACCTACTTGCAATTTCTTGCTTTCGAACTGCTAGGTTGGCAGGAGCTGGAACTAGAGATGGGAGCTCACTCCGTCATGCGGCACACTCGGGTCTCGAACTGCTGAACTACCGACCTTCCACAGCCTGTAGTTCAGCGTCTTAACCACTTGAGCCACCGCAGCTCCTTGCACCCCCTAGACTTTGTCAGAATTCCATACGTGCCCTCGGGCTCAAAAAGTCTCGGGAGCCTGGCTCCATATCAACACTGAGCATTAGCAGCTGAGGGCCTACATAGACGGGATGCTGGGAGATCTTTGAGTGTATCTTTCCCCATTTTTTTTTTTAATGCTACATTTCAGCCCCGCAGGGCCCTGATACCGATTGAGACTGCCTGGAGAAGGAAGAGAGAGTCTTGTCCTTATAGCCCTGCATGGCTTTGCCTGCTGAAACTGCCCCTCTTCCTCAGGGAGGGGGCCAAGGAGATGTCTCTCTCTCTCTTTGCTTTCAGAGCTGATCACAGTGCAAGGTGGGGGCTGGGCTAGGGAGGATTACGCTTTCCTCTCCACTCCCTATTATGATGTCCAGGTCTGAACTAGAGTTCCTCACACATTCAATTCAGCTTTAAAAGGATGCTGGAAAGATCCAACCACGGATCTCTTCTCCTCTTGATTCAAGGTAAAGGTAAAGGTTTCCCTTGCTCGAAAGCCAGTCGAATCCGACTCTAAGGTTGCGGTGCTCATCTCCGTTTCAAAGCCGAAGAGCCAGCACTGTCCGAAGACATTTCCGTGGTCATGTGGCTGGCATGACTAACCACCAAGGCGCACGGAACGCTGTTACCTTCCCACCGAAGTGGTACCTATTTATCTACTTGCAATTTCTTGCTTTTGAACTGCTAGGTTGGCAGGAGCTGGAACTAGAGATGGGAGCTCACTCCGTCATGCGGCACACTTGGGTCTTGAACTGCTGAACTACCGACCTTCCACAGCCTGCAGTTCAGCGTCTTAGCCGCTTGAGCCACCGCAGCTCCTTCCTCTTGATTAGCTATGCCTTAAGTGGATGAAAGTCCATTTCAAAATTCAATTTTGTAGGCTCCTTATGAAGGCTCATCTCCAAATCTGTCTTCTTCCAGTAAGCCTTGGCTTCACTCCGTTGACCGTCTCCCTTATTGCAGCCAAGTCCAATTCTTGCATCTATTCTTCACCCATTATCTTTGTATCCACCTTTCCTATTGCTGACTCCAGGGCCTATCAACTCACTGTGTTTTTCCTGGGTCCTTTCTGGGATAGCACAATCCACATGCACTTGCAAGATCCTCTCTAGGAACTCAGTTCCCAGGCACGTGGGACCCAACGTGATTGGGACCATGGTGCATGAGACTTCTACCTCCTACCTCACATGCAATCCTCCTGGTGTAAAGTAATCTGGGTGGTGGGGGGAGCTTTTGGGCCTTTGGGGTCTCCACATGTACTCATACTAGGGTTGCCAGCTCTGGGTTAGAAAATCCCTGGAGGTTTGGGGGTGGAGCCTGAGCAGGTTGGGGTTTGGAGAGGGGAGGGACTTCAATGGGGCATAATGCCATACAGTCCACCTTCCAAAGTGGCCATTTTCTCCAGGTGAACCGATCTCAGTTGCCTGGCGGTCAGTTGTAGTCATGGGATACCTCCAGGAGGAGATCCGGAGGTAGACAACCCTAACGAATACAATAGAGAAAGGTTTCCCCGGTGGGGCAAACAAGTGGTGCCCTGGGGCTAATTCAAGGCAGGGAAACGACGCGAGGAGGGGACGTAAGCAGTCTCTCCCCACGCACCACAGTCCGTATCCAAATTGGGCCACGGAGCCTGTGGATTCTCTGACGGAGGGTCCCCAGAACTCAGATTCAACCTCAGGGTTGTGTCTCCTGCTGGCAATGCCATCCTAAGCGCAGTCACACCATTCTAAGTCCGCCGAAGTCACCAGCTTCAGCAGTGCGCAGCTCTGCTTAGGATGGCACCACGAGGCCCCAGACACAAGCTCCTTGGGAGAAGGGTCCCATTCTTTGTTCCTTCATCACTCCGCAAAGCCCTCTTGGAAGTTGACACAGCTCAAAAGGTGGGGGGAATCTAAAAACAAAAACAGTCTACATGACAGAGACAAGTTGCCAAGGAAAACAGAAAAAGGCTTACACTATGGCTGGAAAATATTCCGGCCGAGGCCTCAGCAAATGTAGCGGGGGAGCAAAGCCAAGCATGCAAGGCATCCATTAAGAAAATCTCTCTGTGCATCCTTTGCCATTTGCACACGGCACACGGACAGCACTGGTAAGATACTGGTCTTAGCCAGCATTCGTAGCTATGGCGGGCCAAAGAAAAGACACAAGGGCTGTCTAAAGGCTCAACTTGGAAGAATGGCCTAGGTGCCAAACTAGCTGTTTGGGTTAGGTCTAGGTTCCCTGGACCCAACTTGTGTTCCCTGCAGCCCCACAGCAGCTGCTGGGAATGGCTTTTAAAAGATAAAGGTGAGCCGTTCCGGCCGCGGCGGCGCACATGGCGACCGGGTCTCGGGTCGACTCCCGGACTCGGATCGCCCAAGCACAGCGTGGGGGGGTCCCGCGCAAGCGGAGATCCTACGGAGCCCTCAGGAGAGGGCTCCTAACCAGGGGGTGCTTTGGGGAGAAGCCTCTTGCCGACCAGAAGGTCGGGAATTGAGGCTCTCCCTCTACCCCAAACGGCCCCGGCTGTGCCTTGCCCCTCATTGAAGGGGATAGCTACGTCACCGGAACAGCGGAGTGGTGGAGCGACAAACCAGAGTCCTGATGAGAAGTTAAGTGTTTAACTGTAAGTCGAAGCTTCTAATGAAAGCGGTGACTTAAAAGGGTCCCCCCCCTCAAAAGAGAAGCGGAAAGAAGGGAGGAGGGAAAAAAAACCCGTATCTGAAAGACTTTTTAAGCGCATGAGGGGGGCGACGCAGAAAATCAAATAAGCGTTTTACCTTCTGGGCGGGAAAGAGAGAGGAGATCTGGGAGCCATCCCGGAGGAGTGCAGCTAGAACTTCCAAAAAGTAAACAAAGTTGTAATATGGTGACGTCGAGAAAGCTAACAGAGAAACAGCCCAAGAAGACAGGCGGGACTTCCTGTCCTAGCCCCTCTACTGCTGGAGCTGCTGCCAATCAACCAGACAGTGATCTTGCACGCCATCTGCTGGCAGAACTGCAAAAAATTAACAAAAAACTCGATTCCATGGAGGATGCTTTTGGGTTACAGCAAAAGAAAATGACAGAGACAGCAGAGAAGGTGGATGACATTGCAAAGAAATGTCTGGCATCAGCAGAAGAAGTACAGAAAGTTAAGAAGAAGGTCTTGAAAGTTGAAAAACATCAAGAAAGACAAGATAATAAAGTGCTAATGCTTCAGATGGAAAAATCAAACCTAATTCTCCGTTTCCAGGGATTGAGAGAGGAAGAGGGTGAGGACCTTAGAGACATTTTGGCAAGTGCACTGGCACCACTGATTGGCAACGAAGCGGAAAAAATAAAAGAAGAGATGGATTTGGCCTATCGGGCCTACTCCAATTTCACAAGAAAAAACAAGTTGCCAGCAGAAGTGGTGGTGAAATTTC